>NC_090174.1:20558023-20858023 GCF_024679245.1 Pseudorasbora parva | reverse complement strand
ACGCACACACACACACACACACCAGGAAGATGACTGCACATGAGGAAACACACAGGGACAACTGCAACGATCGACAAACACAGACTGCAGGTGAGGCAATTAAATAGGCAGGTGAGATGAGGTGCAGCTGGTGAATGATTGCAGTGGTCAGTGACCACGCCTCCAACACAACCAAACACACATATACAAAAGGAGTCAGTGAATCCATGAACCGCGACACCGGTGACCCGCTCTATGACTTCATAGCTGAGTTGCTGCTGTTCCTAAACGCTTCCATTGTCCAATAATACCACTTACAGTTCACCGCGGAATATCACAAGACCCAATGCAAATCTGGCATCCCATTACAGTACTATGCTTGGTCTGATTGAAATTCCTGAATTCATGAATAAAGAGGTGTGTCCCAATACTTTTGTCCATATTGCACCAGATAAACAATCACGCAGCCATCTTTAGTGCTTTGTCTTTGAACTTCCTTTGTTTGTGTTAACTCTGTATATTTCTGTTGAAGCTGTTGAAGCTGTTGAAGAGTAATCAGCTGGTAAAGTGGATTTGCTTATTGTAAAGTAGGCTAATGAAAATTGTCATGAGCCTTGTAATGTATGAAGCGAATATCATAACAAATGTCAGTTGAACAGGAAGATTTTAAATCTGTAAGATCCTCAACTTTATACTATGGAAATACAAACCAGAAGAAAAAACACAATGAGCATAGTGCTGATAAGGGTCAGGGCTATATTGTCTATGGTCTATATTAAACCTACTGTATCTCAGCTTATTAGAAACTCATTAGAATCCCAGGTTTTTACATTTAAAAACATCATAACTAATAATTAATGGGCTATTTTCTACTCTGGTTTTGAGGCTCTCTCCAAAACGATGGGATTTGATGGGCGTGACGCACTGGAGACTTGGAAGTAAATGCCCACCGCTAGGATTGGATAAGATTTGCATATTTAATGAGCATCTGCTTGTCATATCTATACCCCTTTCATTTCAGTTCACATGAGGGAGGGATTATTTGAACCTTTGTAGAGAACCCTGGATTTCTTATGCTTATGAAAGTGCTCTGTATTCTTTTTTTTATGTATTATAAAAGTATCCGTAGAAGTATTACATTTATAGAAGTATTACATAGCCCGCACAATCCTTCGATATAAGTGCGAACCGTGGACACACACACATACACATGCACGTGTGCGCTCTTCAAATGTCACGTCAAGAAAGAGAGAACATCAGAACAAGAAAGGAATATTACGAGATTCATCGGCCTGCCGACTGGCTTCCGTTTTGTTAGCCCACCAGGAAAACACACAGCCCTAGCTGGGACGTTAAGCTTTGCGAGCCTTGACCCATACATGAGTCCAAAGGTATGCTCTGTTAGACACGTACACATAAGAAAAACAAGCTGTAACAATGCAATATTCCGTAGGATCCGTAGGAAGTTTGCAGCGACTGTGTTCTTCCACAACCATGAATAGCGCAATGTCTTGCTGTTTTCTCCGGCATGTTTATTGCTGCTGGCTTGCGTGATCCCATGATTTGGTGGGCAGAGCTACTGAACTACACGTGCTTGTTATTCTGTAGAGGTGGTGTTTCGTCGCGCACTGACGTCAGTAGAAGCACAGGACCGTTTACTGAGCCTGGTGTCTATAAAAGCTTTTCTTTGACTAACAAGGACGTTTTCAGCTCTGAAACGTACAGGATAATCTTATATTACCATGACCTTTTATATATCAAAAGCTCAAGGGAAAGTAGATTTCTCAATTCATCACCCCTTTAACATCCTCTAACATCTTCTAAAATAATAATGATCTTTTTTTAAACCATAGGGAGATCAGGGCCCAGTAGGACCAGCAGGGGCTTCAGGACTAGAGGTGAGTGCCCTCTTAAAATACGCACTGGATATCTCAAGTTAAACATCCACATTAGCCACATCCACATTAGCCTTATAGATTACTATTATAACATTATAAGGAACTCCGCGGCTCATGTACGGCAGTTCATGTTTTGTTATAATAAGCTCTGTTGAATGTGCATCTCTACATTTTAAATGTGGTTTGATTACTTATGGTGCTTGAAGTATTTGTGATCAGTCTATTCCAGCCTGTTCATTTTGTGATTGTGGCATCAGCAATCATTTTACTTGGCAACTGGTCAACAATGTCTCTTTTTCTTGTAATTTTATTGTTTTTGAGCATTTATGGTAATAAATAATAGGCACCGCACACTCCTATTGGTTTATGTCACTCTGCAAAGACTTTTATAATTTTTTTCAAACCCTCCACATAAAAAAAAAATCCTCTCTCCCAAAAAAATTTCACAAGAGTTTAGTGATCTGAACGCTGCATCGAGACTTGACCCAGATTCAGCATTGACAGTATAAATTGTTGTGAAGAATAGTCTGTCCTCATGCCAGAGCCTGTCGTACAAACAGCTGCCTGAATTCAAATTAATTGTTCATTGCAATTAATCCAGTTTTTCATGTAAAGACCTTGCCAAAGATCCCACAGTTCAGTCTATCCAAGTGAGGGTAGTATGGATAATTTAGATAATAAGACAAGCGGGGTCAGACATTAGCTAATAGATGACCAGAGAAAATCCATCCTGTCTCCAACATCAACACTTCTTTGTGAAACTCAAGGCGACTGATGCTTTTGTTCTAGAGTTATTTAATGAGCCGATATGTTGGTGAGTGGAGGAGATTGGTCCCAGGAACAGGAGATAATGAGATGTCAGGGAGCAGATTTAGAGGATTGGGAGTCCAGTACTATGGGTCATTTCTGCTTTCTGTTTAGGGCAGACCTGGGAGAAAGGGTTTCCCTGGAAATCCAGGGGACGATGGAATGAAGGTAAGAATGCCAAAGACAGCCAAATGACCACATTTATATAGACTCTAATTTTCTTCTTGAATAGGTTTCTTCAACTATAGCCTATTCCCCTATGTAAAATCTTAACTCTGACTGTGTGATTTAAATTGTCCAACAATGTTAAGCAATGTAAACACAGTACTTTCACTCATTGTTTATTTCTTAAAAAGTCATCCTTTCTTAATGAAAGTTCCTTCCACAGTGTTAGTTCATCATCACCTCATAAATTGTGTATCACGTTCGACAGTATTCTGTATTTTTGTTATTTGTTTTGTAATAAATAAATTGAGAACTTTAAAGTCACCATGAAATCAAAATTTAAGTTCTAAGGGCCTGAAGATTGAGGGCATCCAGTATGGTTTGCCAGCTTTGACCACTTACGCACAGAGATTGTTTCAGATTATCTGAATCTTTGGATGATATTATGCACTGTAGATGATGATAACTTCAAACTCTTTGCATTTTTTCTCTGAAAAACTCCTTTCTAATATTGCTCCACTATTGTTCGCCGCAGCATTGGGGGAATTGGTGATCCTCTGCCCATCTTGACTTCTGAGAGACACTGCCACTCTGAGAGGCTCTTTTTATACCCAATCATGTTGCCAATTGACCTAATAAGTTGCAAATTGGTCCTCCAGCTGTTCCTTATATGTACTTTTAACTTTCACGGCCTCTTATTGCTACCTGCTGTTCCAACATTTTTTGGAATGTGTGGCTTTCATGAAATCCAAAATGAGCCAATATTTGACATTTCAAAATGTCTCACTTTCAACATTTGATATCTTATCTATTTTATATTGTGAATAAAATATAAGTTTATAAGATTTGTAAATTATTGCATTCCTTTTTTATCCACAATTTGTACAGTGTCCCAACTTTTTTGTAATGGGGTTTGTAAATACACACTGAAGCTGCAGCTGAAGCTTAAATCGGTCTTCTGCGCACAATTATTTTTTCTATATGATGAATATCACATAGTGCATATAGAGTATAGGGAACGATTCAATCAGTATATATGCTTTCTATTGGGGTGAATGAAGGATCATAAGCGCAAGTCAGCACAGACCAGAAACATATCTGACCCATTTGTATTCTGCACAGAATGCTGTGTTTTAAAGTTACATAGATTAGGAAGATAAACAGTTAGACAGACTTGGCATTGAAAACAGCACTGATGTAGAAAAGATGGTCATGCACTAACATAAATTACACAATTTTCATAGTACACAACATCAGCATGATTACATTTTAAATCTAAAAGGGGGATCTATTAGACTGTTTCTGTCAAAGGCCAGGGTTGCCAGGTATGAGCCAGTCAAAAGTAGCCTTTAAATAGTCAGCATGATTTTCTCCATCGGCCATCCGAATTCTCCACTGAATTTGTACGTCTGGGGGTGTTGGAGCTCTGAATCAATCAGTTGATAAGAGACTTATCTATCAATCAACTTTTTTTCTATTTATATAGAGCTTTTACAATGACGATTGTTTCAAAGCAGCTTCACAGTGTTAAACAAGACAATATTGCTACAAAATTTGATTTGGCTAGTTTGATTTGGATAGTTTATAGAATTAAATATATTAATTAAATAATATAATTATTACCTTATTATTAATTATTACCTACTTATCCGTGGCCATAACTTAAAAGTAGTCTAATGGCAACATTGGCTCTGGCCAAGCTGTGATATAAATGCTATCGGCTAAAGGGGGAGAAGCTGCTCGATATGTCCCGCCCTATTTTTCTGTTTAGGATGAAATTTCGTCAACACATTGAATAACGCTGCGCGTTTCAAGGCACTTCAGGGGGCCTTTAATACTAATTTCTAGCTTTTTATATATTCTGAATATTCAGGCCATACTCAGGGTTTTATAAATACAGAGGTCCCAAAATTGACTTTCTGGTAGGTTTGGGGTAGCCTGACAAGCCAGACCCACATCAAAATGTTTGGTCTGGAAGCTCACCATTGACAGAGCTCAATCCGAGCACGCAATTGGATAGCGCTACAACCCACCAGAGCAACGGAGGTGAAGCAGAGCTAGTTGAAAGATTAAACTTTCACCGTATCTGGTCGGCAAAACTCCGAACAAATCTTCCATTCTTAAGAATGACTTCAGTGCCGTTCTTTGTTCTTTTCTCAGAGAAAAGCTTAACTCCAAGTCTTCCAGAGTCGCGGTCAAAGCTGATTCGAAAGACCGCCGTTCGCCAGCTTCTGTGTTTACTAGAAGCACACAAGCGCAACTAGACCGTAATTATGTTAAGCCCTGCCCACCGACTATATACACAAAGTGATTGGCCCGACCAGAGATTGGCGTTTACAGCTCAGAAGGGTATTTAGAGTTGCTAGACGACACTCGCGGCAGATTAGATTTGCTGCCGCTAGGGTGCGTCTAGTTCCCTTTCGGGGAACTCGAGCTGCGTCGAAACGCTGTGAGAACGCCTCTGCGTTAATGCGTCGTGAAGCGCCTGTAGAACCATTCCATCGGAAAAAAGATTGATCGTCGGCGTGATGACGTCATCGACCGGAAGCTATAAAACATCGACCGGAAGCTATAAACCGGAAGCTATAAAACAAACAGGAACTAGCTTCTGAGCCTTCAGCAAGCGATCTGTGTGAACCTGTCTGTCTATTTGGTGTTTTTGTCTGTCTATTGAAGAGTTTTTCCACCCTTTTTGTTAAATATTTCATATATATTAACAAAACAAAGAGAAAATAAAATAGATAGAGAATTATGGCGAGTGAAAGCAGTTTTAAGAGGTGTGTTCATCCCTGCCCACGTTACATCACGAGTGGGGATACACACTCTCTTTGTGTAGCCTGCTTGGGAGCGCAGCATGCCCAGGCAGCCCTCGAGGGGGCTGCTTGCGAGCATTGTGAAAAGTTACCGCTGAGAACGCTGCGCTCCCGCCGGGCACTCTTTGAGGAGGGTGCCTCGGCTCGTGTTCCCCGCGGCTCTGGTCCCGCTGCCGCCGAGGCGGAGCGGAGGCTGCAGTCGTGGGGATCACAATTGGATGTTGCAGAGGGGTTAGAGACGGGCGCTGCCTTATCTCTGCCCTCACCTGCACCATCCAGCGGCTCTTCTCGGGGGGCGTGGAAGCACGCATGGCGGTTTCTTCCCCCCCGAGAGAGTCGCCGGTGCTTCATCTGTCCAGCTCTGAGGAGGTGGATGTTGAAAGCATCGAGACTGAAGACTCGCCACTTCAGTCCCCTGTATGCGAGGAGCTCGTTGAGGTTCTGACGCGAGCGGTGGCCAGGCTTAACATCGACTGGCCAACCGAGAGATACGAGGCAGGAAGAAAACGTGCAAGTAAATTAGACGAGAGATTCCTGCCTTCTCGCGCTTCAGAGCCTCAGCGGCGGGGCTTGCCGTTCTTTCACGACTTGCACACTGAGGTGGCAAGATCGTGGAAGAGACCGGCATCATACCGTGTTTTCAGCCCACAGACTTCGGTCTATAGTAACATCGCTGGGCTGAAACAGTATGGGTATGGGGCGATGCCAAAGGTTGAAGAGACGCTCGCGAGCCATCTCTCGCCTTCCTCGGCATCGTCCCTTAAAGCCCCGTCTTTGCCCACCAGACCTCTAAAAACAACGTCGGCGTTGGTGGGCAAAGCGTACTCGGCAGCGGGTCAGGCGGCTGCATGCCTGCACACTATGGCAATCGTGCAGGCATACCAGGCTGACCTGCTGAGGGATCTGGACAGTAGCGATGCAGTGGGGGGAGATATTATCACGGAACTTCGTTCTTCTGCCGATTTAGCTCTCCGGGCCACCAAAGAGACGGCCAGATGTGTGGGCCGCTCTATGGCAGCCCTGGTGGCCACGGAGAGGCACTTATGGTTGAACCCCACTGACATCAAAGAGAGGGAGAAAGCTTTTCTGCTGGATGCGCCGCTTTCTCCTGGAGGCCTCTTCGGTGACGCAGTCCATACTGTCACCGAGAGGTTCCAGGAGTCCAAAAAGCAAGCTGCGGCGCTCAAGCAGTTTCTCCCTCTCAGGGTCCAGGTCCCTGGGGCTGCTGCTAACATCAAGCAGCCCAAGCCGAGTACGAGCGCCTCGCACAGGGCGAAACAAAAACAGAGCGTCGCCACCCGAACTCCCCCTCAGCGCGGGGACGAGGGGCGGCGCTCTCAGACGAGGCCTTCGAGGGGCAGGGCTGATCTGAGGACAGTCCTGATCGCCAAGAAGGCCTCGTCGAAGCGTTCCTGACGCTAGAAGCGCCAGGACGCTGAGGGTGGTTCCCCCCGTAGGGAAACGGTGTTTACCCCTGCCCACGGTACCCGTTTTCCCTGCGGCACCCTTTGGGGGCCGCGCTGCCAACCCCGCCGCAATGCCGGGGCGCAGTCGGTCTCCGCGGGCCACCTGAGGGTGGTCCGCCCCCTCCTCGGAGGGCAGGAGACATAAAAGGGCGCTGAGGGTAGTCCCCTCCGAAGGGAAACGGTGTTTACCTCTGCCTACGGTACCCGTTGTCCTGCAGCGCCCTCTGGGGGCCGCGCTGCCAACCCCGCCGCAATAACGGGGCGCAGACGGTCCCCGCGGGCCACTCGAGGGTGGTCCGCTCCCCCTTCGGGGGGCTCCCGAGCAGTCAAGTCAGTCGTTCCCTGCCGGTCCGCCGCTTCAGGGCACTGTGCTTGTTGCTCAAAGTACACCAAAGGCCAGCCTCGAGAGGCTGGTTCCCTTAGTAGATTTTCTAGACGAGTGGAAACGTCAATCAAATATATCTCATTGGGTCCTGCAGATAATCGAAAGGGGGTACGGCATTCAATTCAAAAGTCGGCCACCTCCTTTCAGCGGTGTCCTACCTACAGAGGTGGGCCCGGAGCAGGCTCTGGTAATGGTACAGGAAGTACAGACACTCCTGCAAAAAGGGGCTATAGAGAGGGTTTCCCCTCCCAGCAGGGAGTCTGGGTTTTACAGCCGTTACTTCATCGTGCCGAAGAAGGATGGGGCTTACGCCCGACATTAGCTTCCTTTCGGTCTAGCACTGTCACCCCGCACAGTTACCAAGTGTGTGGATGCAGAACTGGCGCCGTTGCGTCTGCAGGGCATCCGCATACTGAGGTATATCGACGACTGGCTGATTCTAGCGAATACAGAGCAGTGGCGGTTCAGCATCGAGATGCTGTTCTCACGCATATGTCGAAGTTGGGGTTGAGGCTGAACGCCAAGAAGAGTGTGCTTTCTCCGGCTTAGAGAACCACTTTTCTAGGTGTGAACTGGGACTCGGTAATAATGCGGGCGCAATTATCGCCAACACGCATAGCATCGATCCTGGCAGCAGTCAAAGAACAGAAGCTAGGCCGGGCCGTCACTATGAAACAGTTCCAGAAACTGTTAGGTCTCATGGCAGCAGTGTCCAATGTAATACCTCTTGGCCTACTGTACATGAGGCCACTGCAGTGGTGGCTCAAAACAAAGGGATTCTCCCCGAGGGGAAATCCGCTCCGCACGATCACAGTCACGCGGCGACGCCTACGTGCTCTGGTCATGTGGAAAAACCCGGGGTTTCTATCTCAGGGTCCCGTGTTAGGGGCTCATGTTCGTCGCGTAACGCTAACGACAGATGCCTCTCTCACGGGCTGGGGGGGCGACCATGAGTGGTCGCTCATCCCAGGGTCTATGGCAGGAACATCAGCGGCACTGGCACGTAAATCGGCTAGAGATGCTCGCAGTGTTTCTTGCATTGAAACAGTTCCTGCCCGACCTCAGGGGCCACCATGTGCTAGTCAGGTCAGACAACACATCGGTGGTCGCCTATATAAATCACCAGGGGGGTCTGAGGTCCCGTCCGTTGGACAAATTGGCACATCGGATCCTCCTGTGGGCCCAAGGGAAATTGCTGTCAGTCAGAGCAGTATATATCCCGGGGGTCCTGAATCAGGAAGCAGACAGCCTGTCGAGGCAGGGGCCGAGGCCCGGGGAATGGAGACTCCACCCAGAAGTGGTGGAGCTCCTATGGAAGGTATATGGGAGCTATTTGCTTCGGCGGAGAGTTCTCACTGCCCGCAGTGGTTTTCTCTGACCCATCCAGCCCCGCTGGGGTTGGATGCCATGGTACAGGAGTGGCCGAGGCTACCTCTGTACGCCTTCCCCCCGATTGTCCTGCTTCCAGGAGTTCTGGAGAGGGTACGCCGGGACGGGGCCCAGGTACTTCTAGTGGCTCCGTACTGGCCGACCCGAGTATGGTTTTCGGACCTGATATCTCTCCTGGAAGGCTCTCAGATGGAGATTCCGACCAGGAGGGATCTACTCTCTCAGGCGGGCGGGAGATTCCTGCACCCACGCCCAGAGATGTGGAAACTGTGGGCCTGGCCTCTGAGGGGGCTAGGCTCATAGAGGAAGGTCTCTCGGCCGAGGTCGTAGAGACCATCCTTCACTCCAGAGCTCCGTCCACGAGGAAACTGTACGCTCTGAAATGGAAACTTTTCTCAGCATGGTGCAGAGAACGCCAGTGGGACCCAGTTAACTGCCCGGTTGGTACAGTGCTGGAGTTTCTGCAGGCAAGGTTCTCGGCAGGGTTGACCCCCTCCACAATAAAGGTGTACGTGGCGGCCTTGGGTGCCTTCCACGTCCCTTTGGGTGGAGTGTCTTTGGGAAGACACCCTCTGATTACACGTTTTCCTCTGTGGCACTTTAAGGTTGAGGCCTGTTATGCACTCGAGGGTCCCAGCATGGGACTTAGCCATTGTTTTGCGGGGCTTGTCCGAGCCTCCGTTTGAACCCTTGGAGGAGGTGTCGGATAAGTTCCTCACCCTCAAGACTATATTCCTTTTGGCTATTTCATCTCTCAAAAGAATAGGAGATATTCAGTCCCTGTCTGTAGGGCCCTCATGTCTAGAGTTTGCGCCGGGGATGGTGAAAGCATTTCTACATCCCAGGCCGGGTTATGTCCCCAAGGTTCCTACGAGCCCACGGGGCCCCATTACTCTTCAAGCATTCTGTCCTCCTCCTTTCACGACGTCAGACCAGGAAAGATTAAATCTGCTGTGCCCTGTTAGAGCACTAGATACTTATGTCCACAGAGCTGCCCTGTGGAGGAAAACTGATCAGCTGTTTGTCTGTTTCGGGCCCCCTAAGAAGGGGCCCCAGTATCTAAGCAGAGAATGAGCAAGTGGGTGGTCGAGGCCATCTCACTTGCTTATGAGGCGGTCGGGCAGCCGTCTCCACTGGCTGCCCGGGCGCATTCTACCAGGGGTATGGCTGCTTCTAAAGCACTGTTGTCGGGGGCTTCCCTCCTTGACATCTGTAACGCGGCCGGTTGGTCGTCTTCATTAACTTTTGTCAGGTTCTACGAACTAGACCTGGCATCTACTGTTGGGGCACAGGTACTCTCGTAACCGTGTGCGCCTCGGCTTCACACATATGAGACACTTGGTCCTATGGCGTTGTGGGTATAAGCGTTCTCACAGCGTTTCGACGCAGCTCGAGTTCCCCGAAAGGGAACGTCTCAGGTTACGTTTGGGTATGAACTAGGGTATGTAACCCTAGTTCCCTGAGGGAACGAGACGCTGCGTCGCTTTGCCATACTCCCGGCGTGTCCGTGATCACTTACTTCAGGCTTTATCAAAAGTTAGTTCCTGTTTGTTTGCACGGACGTTTTATAGCTTCCAGTCGATGACGTCATCACGCCGACGATCGATCTTTTTTCCGATGGAATGGTTCTACAGGCGCTTCACGACGCATTAACGCAGAGGCGTTCTCACAGCGTTTCGACGCAGCGTCTCGTTCCCTCAGGGAACTAGGGTTACATACGTAACCTGAGACGATTTCTAGGCTAAGGATTGGGGTGTTTTGATAATGTTTATTTTCTCATTACATTGACAGTTACAAATTACATTACATTAATCACATAAATTATACATTTTCAATTCAAAAATGGCGAAATTAAACATTGACATTGACAAGCGGTTTAGCATCAATATATAGGGTCATAATTCAACACCCTTTAATTTTTTTGTTCCCAATAATTCATGTCCTCTTTTTATTAGACTTTATTATGTTGTTAATGATTCAATTTAACAACTAAGTGAGTGAGTATGACACATTTTGGTCCTTTGCTCTAGGGAGAGCTTGGAATCACTGGGAATCCTGGGATGTTTGGTGAGAGGGTAAAGGAATTTTCATATACACTTCTGGTACTTTAATAAACATGTTTTAAATTAGAGTTAATAATCTTTGATTGTGTTTGTCTTTTTTGTGTGTTCAAAAGGGTCTTATTGGTTTCATCGGACCTTTTGGTGAGGTGGGGCTTGCTGGTGAAAAGGTCAGTAGGTCATTTGCTTGTGTAATCAAGTGAAATTCTGTTTAACCTTGGTTCCTGTTTCTGTAGCATGTGTTTTAAATCAAACATCAGACATGTATGTTGGTTTTGTGCGATGGTCAATGTTGCCTTTCCTTGATGTTAGTATTATCTTTTATTGTGTTGTTTGGCTCAGATGTGTTTCTTGTGCTCTCAGGGAGATCGTGGTGAGACAGGCCTGCCCGGGCCACCTGGAGAAAAGGGAGCGATGGTAAGGAGTAAGTCTGGATCTCGTCTCTGCTCTCAGGGGAACCCTAATACCCACTTAACCTTGAGCAGTCACCATAACTCAAACAGCTACAATGGTTGGAAAGTAGCAGTGTGTGGGAAAATGCATCATCAGCCATTTTCCATTCATGAGATAATCAGCTAGACCACTGCAAGAGTCATTTCCCTTTCAATGACATAAGGAAATTGTGGCCATTTGCTGTGTAAAGTGGTTTGGGCCACTCCAAAGAAATCCAAGAGCAACCTTCCAGCCTTTCCAAGAAGCTTTGTTGTCAATTCAATCTTTCAACAGTTCCAATAAATGGTCTGCATGTATTTGGTGCCCATGGCAATCCAAATAAAAAGCTTGTCTTAATTTCCATTGTTAACTTTTGTGCACTTACCAGAAAAGTTTTTTTCTCAGTGTAGTTTTACATTAGAAATTCATAATGCTTATGAGGTATATTTTTAACATTGTTTTTCAACACTTGCAGCACGGCATAAGATATTGAGGTTTTCATAGATTGATGTATTTTGTCTTTCTGCACAGACAGATTGTTTCCACTTGTTTTTAACTTGTTTTGTAATCTCAATAAATGAAAACAATCTGCCATTGCAGCAAGACAAAACACATTCTTCTCTGAAAGCAAGAAAACAAGTAAAAACAAGTCAATATTTTATTAAATGTTTTTTTTATCACGTAAATGTATCTTGTTGAAAGGGGTTTTAGATAATGTAAATGGATTTATTAAATGGCAATAAAGGTAATGACAAGTAGTTTGGGTTTAACTGTATCAGAGGTAAGGTATCAGAGATGCTTATATTAGCGATTATTCTATAATGATGTCTCTGTGATTTTTTGTTTTAGGGACACCCAGGGGCTCCGGGTGAGAGAGGTCCATCTGGACCAGCAGGTACACCAGTAAGTCAATGTTATGTATACTATATAAACTGAATTTATGTATCCCTGGCCAAGAGTCTCTGCAAAAAGTAACAGTAGCACATATGGCAGTTCTGTTTTGTGTCTTCCTTTACTGTCATAACTTCTGTGTTACGTACAATCATTGGGACCTAATTTATGATCGCTGCATACACACAAAACAGGCCCTGGAAGACTTCCTACTCATAAGTTGTGATTTATAAAAACAAACTTGACGGGAAAATCTGCGCACCGGTACGCAAACTCTGACCCATTCGTACAAACGTTTTGGAGACAAAGCAGTTTGGTGACACGATGGTGAGCTGATGGACTGACGGCAAATGAAGGAAAACCACTTTAAATCCTCATTATGAATCCCAATCATAAATACAGTGCATGTTAACAATAACAGTTCAAATAAAATACAATAAAAAGTTTAACTCTGATTTTACATCTGATAAACACATTTAGATTAAATTTACCATTCTCATTAGTTAAGCACTTAAAGGGGGGGGGTGAAATGCTGTTTCATGCATACTGATCTTTTTACACTGTTAAAGACTTGGAATCCCATACTAAACATAGACAAAGTCTCAAAAGTTAAGGTGGACGTTTGTTGGGAGTATTTCTTTGTCAAAAATACTACTTCCGGTTAGTCATACGTTTCGGCAAGTTTTTTTCGATCATGGGTCCACTTGACGTTAAAAGGTCGGAATTTCCTTGTATGGGCCGTACGGACTATTCTACCGGAAGAGCGTGAGAGAGAGAGAGCGAAAGCAACAGGCTACGCCCATCAAAGCGGGGCTCGTAGGCTGCGCTGCACAGATGATGTGACTTCAAGAAATTAACAATGTCACCAAAAAAGTGCGTTTTTGGTTGCCAGACCAAGACAGTCCTGTACAGATTGCCAAAAAACCCCGAGTTAAGGCAACAGTGGATGTAATTTCCGGATCAGCAACTGAGTTGCGCAAAGTTTATGTCTGTTCACTGCATTTCGGTGCCGACTGTTTCATAAACAAGGCCCAGCTCGACGCCGGATTTTCCGATCGCCTAATGCTGAATGATGGAGCAGTCCCAACGTTAGAACCGCAGGCGGTGAGTGAGACTGCTTCAAATGTCTGTGTTTTTGCCTATGCCCATCAAGTAGCCCAAACATGATCACGTATAGTTAATTGATCAATGGAGCATGCGATGTGTAGTGCGTGTACATTTGTTTAGCTGGCCACTATATGTGTAACTTTATGTTTGTGTATTGTAAAAGCACTCCAAACAACAATACACAAAGAGGGGGGAAATATGTTGAACTAAATAAGCACGCTTCTTCATTCAAATGCGCTACTATTCCGTGTCTTTCTATGTAAACACTTAGCCTGCCGTGCAAAACCATGTCTACACAAACCACGCGTAAACACACACACACACGTGCACAACTGCACTTCCCACATGTACACCTTCAAAGACAAAAATACGACGATATAATTCAAGTATAAATATGTAAATAACACAAGTCGCTAAGCATATTATATAGTTAGTGTATAACTTGTACCACATAGAGACGTCCTGCTCTAGTCGTTTTTGCTGCTGCTCCTGTTCAACTGCAGCCTCTGGGTCTGATTCCGGATCATAGATGTATGGCTGTATCTGATTAAAAAGCCATATTTTTATTTTGAATAAAGTTTTTTCCCGCTGTTAGGGATGACACAGCTTTACGACGCACTTAACAAAATAACAGCGGCGCGCACACGTAATTATTTAGCTCCGCTCACACGATACGCCCCCACCCGGCTTTTTTCGGAAAGACTCGGAACAGCGCATCTTTCTTATATAATTATAAAAAAAATAAAGACTTTTCGGAGATATGCAGGATGCAATGCTACTCTATAGGTACTCAAGATTGACATGACACTGACTGAAATTGAGTGTTTCACCCCCCCTTTAAATTACATGAAAGCGTATTGAAACTGAGTGTTTCACCCCCCCTTTAAATTACATGAAAGCGTAATCCTGAAGATACAATTTTTTATATTCTAATGAATAGAAATATTTGTAGTTGATATAATGCTTTTGAACACTTTTCCTGTGGCATGCTGTGTTTTAATGTTTTAACTACAGCGAGGATTGCTTGCCGTATAATAATAGCAGAATTCATGGTCTGAGAAAATATTTTTGAGCAAATAATGATCAATAATGCACAATTAGGCTTATCTGTTTACATTTAAAAATATAAAGTCATTAAAAATACTATTTGGCCAGTTGAAAAGATTGAGAAAAAACTCTCTGATATTTATTTTATACTATTTTGAGGCAAGGATAGGCTACTGAATGATTTTTAGCAATGGAATATGACGACACATCTATATTTCATATTTTCCTAATGTCTTGTATCGTTACACATGAAATCAAGTGATTAATATGCATACGCAATTGATATGCAGAAGAGGATATGCATACTAAAACTAGGCTTTGTAAGCTCCATAAATGGTTATTTTGGAGATGTAACCGTACAATCTTCCGCTGACTGTGTTTTCCGCAGGTTCTGGCTTACTCTTAATTTTCAAAATGTGAAAACTTTTGTGCATACACATAGACTGGGTAAACCCAGCCTGATCTGCCGGGGATTTGTCAGTCTGGAAACCTGTACATTAATTTCTAACTGCTTCTGTTACACTCTTGCTTGTGGGTTATAGTCATTCGAATAATGCTTGTTTATCACGCCTTTTGTGCATTAGAAAATACAGAGCAGACTCCCCAGACCAATGTTCAATTTTAAACTGAGCTTGGTCTGGTGTTAGCCAGACAAGCGTACACACACTGGTAGGATGAAATTTATGCAACGTTTTATAAATAAGGCCCCTGGACTGACTCTTTCTAGGTAAATCCAGAGTACAGAAGCATCAAGCCAAGTCTGTCTCATTTCATGCAATAACCAAATGAACCTTTTATCTCTGCAGAAAACTGTTTACATGCTCTCACCACAGCTGTCAATGCACATTGATACACACACTAACGGAATAACTGTCCTACTGAATGAAACCCAAAAACTAATTTCACTACTTCGCTCTGCTCGCACAAACGTTGATGTCATACAATCTTTTGGCAGGAAATGCCTTTTAGAGGCACTCAGATGACCCTGTGAAGAGGGCAGAGTGCAGCAGAGTACAAACATAAACACCAGACTTTGAAGGACAGAGCTTTCACCCTGCAGTTGTAATCGGGTCAAATGATGTTTGTTTGCCTGCCAGAGACTCTTGCCAGCTCTAGCTGGGTTTTCTGAGGGAACATTCTCTTGCTGCCTGATTTAGGACTCTATTCTTGTCCTCTGTTCTGTGTTCTCTAGGGGCCTCCCGGTTTTAGGGGCCTCAGCGGCACCAGGGGACCCAACGGCAGAAGGGTAAGAACTGATCATTATAGTTACCAGTAATGATGATCCTTGAATAAACTAGAGGTGTCCCAGGATTAAGGATTTAGACATTCGAATCAGAATTGTCGAATCGTTCTATGGTCGACTGATAGTCGAATCTTCTGTGTGTGTGTGAATGGGTTGGGAGGGGCACGACACTAGTCAGCAGGAGGGTAAAACTATTTTTATTTTCCTTTACACACTGCGCACAGGAAAAACTTTTAATAAAGCGATCAAAACTGCCTGCCAACTTACAGAAGAACTGACAATGGCTTTCTTATTTAGGTTCAATTAGAAGTTAATGTGGTGGATAAACATTCGTAAAACATTTTCTCATAACATTTTAAAGCCGTGCTCGAAATACAAAACATCACACAAATATATAAAAGAACATTTTGATAAATAAACCTTAAAAAAAATACCTGCCTAGAGAGGAAAAGAACACTTTGAGTGTGTTTACATGCACGTTCTTAAGCCGATTGTGCCTAAAGGGGGTCGCACACCGGACGCTCAGCTCAGCTCCGCGCCTCAGGTCTCTCACACCAGACACGCACATTATATACGCGCAAGCTCAATTTTGAATCGACTTCTGACATAAGAGCTGCACGATGAGTGTATCTTGTAGCACAGGGTGAAATCAGTATGTACATTGATGATTAGAGGGAATATAAATGTAATATAAAAACTTGAAATGGAGCTCTGTGGTGCGGCAGGATTTTAAACAGCTTCCTGAGTCGCCGCAGACAGGTGTGCCATTGCCGGTGGGTGTACAGTACACTCATTGAAACAATGTGTTCGAATTTAAAAGTCGTGTCGCAGAGCTAAGCTTCGCACCTGGTGTGAGACCCCCATTAAAGGGGTCCCACACCGGACGCGAAGCTCAGCGCAGCGCGGCGCCATGTCTTTAAAATATCAAGCACACCCATATTGCCAAAATGGTATGATCCTTGTTTCATAACACCCGCAAAGATTCGACTGTTAGATCGGTGGTCGAATCCGGCTCCGCATATCGATGCATCGAATCTTCAACTATTCGGGGTCACCCCTAAATATACATGCTTTGGAAACTCAAAATAATCAAGAATTAAAAGACAATTTAAGTAAAACAGTACAATGTTCCAGCCAAGCTCATCTACAGAAGTCTTAATTTCACAACTTTATCCATTTAGTATTTTTGTAAACTCTCTAGATGATTATCACTTTATACTGGAAGCGATTCAAGTACACAAAGGCCTGTAATGAGTTTTGCATTGGCATATAGTTCTGTCATCTTTGGATAGTTTAGCATCCTGCTGATGTAGTGGTTACTGGAATCTATATTGGGCAACATTTCCTGTATATTGAAAGTCAATGACAGTATCATGGCAGAAGACCTTGACAGATGGTGTCTTCACATTAGCTCTGATTACATTACCATTAAAAACAAATCAAAATCATAAAATTACACACCACTTTTATGTTCACTCAAATTGCCTGTATTTTGAACTTTATATTCAAAACTTGATAAGTATTGATAATGTCTTCAAAGCACAATCACAATACATTATCACAAACCTAGCACAGATTAGGGAAAGTACAAAAAATTAAAGACCAACTGCATTTGAACTAGGCATTCTTTAGAAGTGAAACTAAACTGTCACAATGAAGGAGTCAATGCCCCCCAAAGGGATCTGCTCCGAATCAAAGTGAGCAACGGGAGTTGAGGGCAAACAGAGGACAGACTCGTATTAGCTGGAAACAAGTGGCAGTACTCATGAGCAGCTTAGATCATTTTGGATTTACAACTATGAAAGTCAGATTTTAGTGGTTTGTCACGCTGGTGGGTGTTATGGGTAATGGGAACCTGTGGGGGTTGCTAAAGAGTTGGGAAATTCCCAAGCCTGAGGATTGGAACATGTCAATGCTGTCAGATTTACAACGATTCTCAACAGACAAGAGCATTGAGTAGAAAAACTCTTCAAATCACGATGAGTTACGATTTGCAAACCATTTTACTTCCGTAGTTTGACGCATTTCAAAAATAAACAATATTTCATGTGAGAATTTGTAGGATGAGTTTTATTTTTCGGTAATTGATCAGATTGTAACAAGCAGACATTATATTAGCTAACTGGCTTATTAGCTAACCTTGTCTAAAAGCCTGCATGGCCTACATGAAAAGAGCACATTTTATTTAAAGTCAAACTATTTCTTTGTAATATCCTGCATGATCTATCATTCATCATTAGAAAAGTTAATTGGGTCTAATGTGATTTCATGTGGACTTTTTCATTAAATCTTCACACTTAAATGAATTTCACACTCATAATGTGTTAATTCACTCCTTAATGGTTTGCAGGCATCCCATCAGAAATTTCAACACTCATAGCAGTCTTTCTTCACATCACAAAATACATTTTTAAACTAAATTAACCATTACAAATGAAACATTACTCCTTCAACAAACAAAAGATGAACTGCAGTATGGACTGAATTACCAATGATGGAGAACGCTGAAGTCTGGGATTTGAGCCTCATTTTCTAAATGCTCAGTGCTGTTAGTTCCCATGGACATGTGCATTTATCTCACTGCTCTTCAGAGGCTATTATATTCATGTAATTTATTGAAGAATAGAATGTCGTCCTTCACTGGATGTGATGTCCTCCTGTACATTTTTTTGAGAAAAGTATATTGTATATGAAGTATTTTGGTGAATGAATGAATGCTAATCAAATAAAAAAATAAAAATAAAAATTTCTGTTGATTCAAAAACACTCTTAAAGGGAGATAGTCCACCCACAAATGATGTCATTTACTCACCCTCAAGTTGTTCCAAACATGTATGAGCTTCTTTCTTCTGTTGAACACAAAAGAAGATATTTTGAAGAATGTTGGTGACCAGACAGCTTACGGTAGCCATTGACTTCAATAGTAGGAAAAAAATACTTTGGAAGTCAATGGTCTGGTTAGTACCAATATTCTTCAAAATGTCTTCTCGTGTTCAACAAAGAAAGAAACTCATACAGGTTTGGCACACATTTACAGTGAGTAAAATATGACAAACTTAAATTTTTTGAGTGAACTATCCCTTTAATATATATATATATATATATATATATATATATATATATATATATATATATATATATATATATATATATATATATATATATATATATATATATATATATGAAACATATTTTTTTAAAGTTTTCAAAGGAAGCACTGCATTTTTAAAACGGCAGCAGCTTGATGAGGCGCTGAGTGTCTATTTCACGCTAAGCGCGTTTTTGACTGTTCGCTGAGAGTTGAAGAATATTCAACTTTAGGTAAAATGCTGCGCTCATCACTGTTACTTTTTAGGTTTTTAGTTTATTTTTTAGGTGTTTTCAGCACAGCGTCTGTCGTTTTCAGCCAGCTAACAATGCTCTGGTGGACACATGGCCCAATGATTGACCTTTCTGTCTAGGCCTGATTCCAATCAGTCCAAATATTGTCAATAGCCCCTGAAAGGTCAAAGGTTTCCAGAATGACATCAGATCAGGAGAACAGAGGCAACAGTGTTGCATTGGCCCTCGTCAGAGGAGCAACATGCTCCTGTTCTTCGGCAGGAGCCACAGTGGTTGCAGTCATAATAATATCCCCATTGATCACTGTTTCCACCTTCCAGACAAAGAAATCCCTCAAAGTCAGAGATCACCCAGCTGCGGCTTTACATTTTTCATAAAGCTTATGAATCATCACAATGGAAATATAATGGCAGCTTTCCATTTCACTGTAACTGAACTTCCATGATGTGAAAGGCTAATGTTTCGCAGAGGTCTCTAAAGCTGCTTTCATTCATTCAGTTTATTTGTGCCCCTGGTGAGCTGTAGATTTGACTCGTTCAAGACCATAAGTCATACAAATTACTTTGAATGAGCTGTCCTTTTGTTATATGGGTTTGTCAACATTTGAGAAAATGCCATAATGTACATCTGCTAGATAGCAATAGCAGCTCTTTTGACCCATTGTATCGCCTCTGATAGCTCAAAATGTCTTTGTTTGTATAAGTGTGCCCTCTGCTGTTCAACTAATTATTTTCTTACACCCATATGTGTTTTCTTTATGCCATTCCCACCTCCATTTATTCTATGCAGGGTGAGAGGGGACCAGATGGACCAATTGGAGAAAAAGGAGTAATGGGAATGAAGGTGAAATTATTATTTTAGCACTAAGTGACATATTATACGTTTAATATATTACAGGGACGAGACTGATTAGAGCAAATTTTTTAAGCTATTGTAATAGACACCTTCTTTTTGGACCAAGGAGAACATGGAGGTGCACAATTCAAAAACAGACTTACTGTCCATTTTATATTATTGCATGGCTTTTCCCTTGTTTTCACAAAGCTGCAAATGATTATTTTTATGTTGATCTTCACTGGCAGCCTATTTTTTAGATCTTGAAACATTTAGCTTAGCAATTGTTAGCATGTTTATTCTCATGGGTTGATGTCATACTTTATTGTCAACTTCAAAATGTATATCCGGCTGTGCATGATATAGCTGTACGAAGTAAAATTGTACATATTGGAAGCAGCAGTGTGATGCTATTCTATGTTTCAAGATGTAACTGACATACGGCATGCTGGCATGCACTGCATTCTCCCTACCACAGAACAAAACAACATATGAAAGACATCTAAATTGTCAGCACAACATTTTTATCAATCTTACAATGATGGAAACAGGGTGCATTAAAGGTTTATGCAAAATGCTTGGTTTTGGTTCGATCAAACAGAATAAAGAAGGGTAATTTTATTGTTGCAATGGAAAATATTTGGTGACTATTTTCTGTTCTTTCATTTTCTGCAGGGTCCTGAGGGCCCACCAGGAAAACAAGGTTTCAATGGACAAATGGTAAAACTGCTGTTTTTATTTGTTTTTAAGTTCCAAACTTCTGATTGAAACTATCAGTTTTATATCATTGCGTACTGGATAGTTTAAGGTTAGCTGAGTGCTAAGGCTCTTCCTTATATTAGTATTTCACTCATCAAGATACTTTGTCATTTGATTAATTGTACATTTATGCATTTTCACATATGCTTTTATCCAAAGTGACTTTCAGTGCATTCAAGATATAGGGTTGAAGCATAGTTGAAATATAGGGGCAGACTTAAATAACTTGCACATGCACATCACTTCTTACGCGTGATTTGCTACACACTTGTAGTAGCATCCTCTTTGATCGTGGAAAGCTTCCATTCATGTGTGGAGCAAAAATCATAGGTAAGGCGTGAAGTGCATGCAAGGGATAGTTCACCCACAAATGAAAATTACCCCTTGGATTTTCTCTCCCTCAACCCATCCTAGGTGTTGGGTTATATTAGGGTTATATTAAGTTATATTAAAACATATCCTGGCTATTCCTATCTTTATAATGGCAGTGAATGGCTGCCCAAGATGTGATGCCCACAAAAGTTCATCCATCCATTATAAAAGCAATACACATGGCTTCGGGGGGTTAAGGCCTTCTGAGGCGAATCGATGGGTTTGTGAATAAATAAAAAAAATCCATATTTAAAACTTTATAAAGTAAAATATCTAGCTTTCGGCAGACTGCCTTCTGTATTCAACTCATGAAAAGACTGCCTTCTGTATTCAGCTGAAAGAATAATGTCATATACACCTAGGATGGCTTGAAGGTGAGTAAATCATGGGGTAATTTTAACTTTTGGGTGAACTATCCCTTTAAGGTGTTTCAACTGTCCCTCTGTTCCAACTGCATGCAGTCTACCCTACATTCCCTGGGAATTGAAACTATGACCTAGGCATTGTTAGGTTGATTGATTCGATACTTACATTCTTAAACTATTGTACAGACCAATGAAACATTTGACAGAAGATCTAATTTTGCTGACAATGTTGTTATACGATAGATTATGGGTGTCCATCCTGCGGTGTAGCGTTTAAAGGAACTCCACTCCACTTTTTTAAAAATAGGCTCATTTTCCAAGTCCCTTAGAGTTAAACAGTTGAGTTTCGTATCTGGCCGATCTCTGTATCTGGCGGTAGCACTTTTAGCATAGCTTAGCATACATCATTGAATTGGATTAGACCATTAGCATCGCACTCAAAAATGACCAAAGACTTTTTTTTTCAAATATAATATTTTTCCTATTTAAAACTTGACTATTCTGTAGTTACATCGTTTTCCAAGACCAACGGAAAAAGATACATTTTTAGACTGATTACTATTCTCTCATTCCTGTGTAATAATCAGGAAACTTTGCTGCCATTTTATGGGTGCAGTGGCACGGTGATATTACGCAGAAAATAGTTCCTAGCTATATTGGTCTTAAAAAAAAACGCAACTTCATTATCCGTTGGACTTAGCACACGATGTAACTACAGAAGAGTCAAGTTTTAAATAGGACAATATAGTGAAAGTCTTTTGTAATTTTTGAGCAATGCTAATGGTCTAATCCAATTCAATGATGTATGCTAAGCTAAGCTAAAAGTGCTACCGCCAGATACAGAGATCGGCTGAATGGATTAAAAAAACGGTGAAACTCAACTGTTTAACTCTAAAGGACTTGGAAAATGAGCCTCTTTTAAAAAAAAGTGGAGTGTTCCTTTAAGTGGAGCTCTCAGATTCTCTCTTGTGTATTAGGGTAAAATTGGTGAAACTGGTGAAACCGGACTGACTGGATTTACAGTAAGTAAATGGAGGAACTGATATCCTTATAATTATAAAATTTGTTAAATATTCATACAACTCTGAAAAACATCCATTTCTAGGGTGTTCAAGGGCAAACTGGACCTCCTGGAGCAAAGGGCATCTTAGGAGAACCTGTAAGTACATCTGTTAAAAGGAGTGATTCTGTCATCCTTTTTTTCAGTGACACACAAAAGAAGAAATACTGAAGAATGAACTGATTGCTCTTGTCCATTTAATGAATAGAGAATGTAGATGAAGCCCACTCCAAAACACCATAAAAACTTCACAAAACAGTCAATCTGTTCCATGTCTCCTTAAGCTATGCAATAACCTTGTGTGAGAAACTGAACATGTCCATCTCTATTAAACATGTCTATTTCATCAAACATTTCGTTAGGCACTTTTTTTCCACATGTATTACATTTTTTTCATTTTCATTGAAAGTAAATGCCTTTCCGATGTGATTTGTGATGACTAAAAGAGAGAATAATCTGCAAAAGGCAGATTTGAACCCCTGTTGATCACGTCAAAACAATGATCCATTAGCTCTACGCTTAACTGTTTACACCACTGAAGACGTTAAACACTGAAGACGTTGAATTACTAGCATTGTTTTTAAATGCGGGTTATTAATCCTTTATTAAGCGGAGCTAGCACTCGCCAACAAGGCATGCTATTAGCACTTGGTGCGAATAAACACTCTGAAAAATAAATGTCTGTCACGGTTATGTTCAGTTTGCCTTAGTTATCATGGACTATTAGTTTGTTTTCATTCATTCTCATGTGTTCCTTTGTTTGATTTTTCCCACCACTCCTTTATTATCATGGTCACCGTTATTATGAGTTTGTTTGGTTCTGCTGTGTTCTGTTAATCATCTTGTCGGAGTTCCTATTTAAGTTGTACCCTCACGTTCATTCTCAGTACAGTCACGTTGTGTTAGTCTTCGTTTAGATTGTTACCTGTTTGAATTACTTTAAGTAAAGATACCTGTTTGAATCTTCATCTACTGTGCTTACGTTTCCCTGCCTGCCCATACCCGTTACAGTGTCGATACCTTTTCTGTGTCCATGGTCGTCGGAAGCAAAAACAATGTGGGGGGTCCTCTTTTTACTGGAGTAGATGCCATTTACATTAAGTGCAAATAGCCCTTCTTGTTTACTAGTTGGGCCAAACAAAATTACAGAAGACACCACATTATTTACAGTGGCAATGGGTAAGGCACATGGAAAACAATGTTGATGCAAATTGACCTGTGGTTCAAATCCGCCTTTTGCCGAGGTTCGAATCCGCCTTTGGTCAAACTCGCTCTACTCCTGTTGCCATATTATCAGATCAGAAAGGCATTTATTTTCAATAAAATTTAAGAAAATATTCGAAAAGTGGAAAAAAAGCATCTAACGTGTTTATCGGTTAGGGGTCTTGTCCCACCTGCATACATTGGTTCAGACACCCATATCTGTCTTTAGTGAATCCTGAGAGTAGTTTTTTAACATCAAAATATTTGCACTGGCTCAAGCTGTAAGTAAATTTGGCCCTTAATCTTTTGTAGCATTATAAATGTAATTTTTTAATCAATTTAATGCAAAATCTGACCCAAACATTTGAACAGCAGTGTTTAGTTTTGTCTCATTGTTTCATTTACATTTACATTTACATTTATGCATTTGGCAGACGCTTTTATCCAAAGCGACTTACATTGTATTCAAGGTACACATTTTAGATTTTTGTCAAGTCTTGCTTTCCCTGGGAATCGAACCCATGATCTTGGCGTTGCTAGCGCCATGCTCTACCCATTGAGCTACAGGAAAGACAGTAGTATGTATAGTATGTCACATTCATTATCAATGTCTTCTGTTTCCTAAAAGGGTCCTCAAGGGCCATCTGGAGTATTAGGTTCAATGGGTGAGATTGGATCAGTGGTAAGATTCTTTATATAATCTGCAGATATATGTCTATGTTTGATATCGCACCTCCATCAGTATTAAGTCAGTTTGGTACCTACTTCTCCAGCTGTATTATTTCCCGTAATTCCCCTCTGCCCTACTCTCTTTACTGGTTTTTTTTAAACAGGCAATCATTATACCCAAATTTAGCCAGTGCCAAATTAGGTTTGGTTCCTGTAAACAATTAAAATGTCCTCAGGTGCCACTAGGCAACACTTGCTAATTAAAATGCTTAACCAGAAATAAGAAAAAGATTTTGTCCCACATTGTCTCCTACCTATTAATTATTCCCACGTTATGTTAACTATGAGGTACCAAAGACTGTAGCAAGATTCAGAAAGCTAAACACTCAACGTTCATTGGTTTACTGCTTTGTGTGACAGGGTTTACCTGGGAAGGTTGGGGAGCAGGGCTTACCTGGTGAACCAGGAGAAAAGGTGAACTCTGATGTTTTCTCATACTGAATGCTGATTAGTAGGCTGTAGCCGCAGTGTAATGATGTCATGTCCAACATTTATCCTATTGAAGTATCACTGTAGATCATATGTAGATGTTTTATACAAAGCCTATCTGGATATAAGAAATGATCCTATTTGAGAATCTCTCAGTAATGTTATAAAATGAATTATGTTGACATTTCAATACTTGGACACAAAATGGAGTAACTTTTTTGGATACTTTCTAGGGTACGATTGGATCTCCTGGGACTATTGGAGAGCAAGGGTTGATTGGACCTCGAGTAGGTTTCTATTTTAGCTGCAGAGTGCTTTATTCAGTAGAGATGCCATGTCTAATTTAATGACACTTCAAATAAAAATTTCCAAAAATGTACAATGAAAAGAATGTAAAACATTCCTTATGAAAAATAAGTGTGCTTAATTATGAAACAACAAAAATTCCAAAAAACGCCTAAGGATTTGTTGTTCAAGGAAAAGAGTCTGGGATGCGGAAGATTAACAGTGATGTGACAGGTCAGTAAAAGGTACACAGTCATACGAGCGCTGGCTTCTGAATGGTCCAAATAGCCATACATAATCATAAAACCACCTCTATGTGGAAGATAAACAGCACACTACTAGATGGAATCATCTTGGCATTGGCTAAAAGTACAGAAACTACCATGACAATGGCTGGTGAATATGCTTCTCAAGACATCACAAAAATCTGATGGCACTGGGATATTGTAAGTAAAACTGCTGCCCTATATTGAAAAATAAACTTTGGAGGCAGGCTCACTTATGTAAATGATCGTATACAGTTTTACAACATAAACGGTGCTCAGAATGCATAATTTCTCGAAGAACGATGCTGCAGAACAGATCATTCGGACGAAATTTGACATAAACAATGGACAACATATACTGTATTGCCAAAAGTATTGGGACACTCTCTAAATCATTGAATTCAGATGTTTCATATAAAATCTGTATAAAATCAAGCATCTAGGCATGCAGACTGCTTCTACAAACATTTGTGAAATAATGGGTTACTCTCAGGAGCTCAGTGAATTCAAGTGTGGTACTGTAATAGGTTTCCACTTGTGCAATAAGTCCATTCATGAAATGTCCTCACTACTAAATATTCCACACTCAACTGTTATTGGCATTATAACAAATTGGAAGCAATTGGGAACAACAGTAACTCAGCCACAAAGTGGTAGGCCACATAAAATCACAGAGCAGGGTCACAGTGCGCAGAAGTCGCCAACTTTCTGCAGAGTCAATAGCTACAGACCTCCAAACTTCATGTGGCCTTTAGATTAGCTCAAGAATAGTATATAGAGAACTTCATGGAACGGGTTTCCATGGCCGAGCAGCTGCATCCAAACCATACAACACCAAGTGCAATGCAAACTTTTAGATGCAATGGTGTAAAGTATGCCACCACTGGACAGTCTGGTAATCCAATGGACGAGTCTGGGTTTGTTGGTTGGCAGGAGAATGGTACTTGCTTGTCAGCATTGTGTTAAGTGTAAAGTTTGGTGGAGGGGGGAGTACGGTGATGTGTTTTTTTCCCCCCAAGAGTTGGCTCTTAGGTCCAGTGAAAGGAACTCGTAATGCTTCAGCATATCAAGACATTTTGGACAATTTCATGCTCCCATCTTTGTGGGAACAGATTGGGGATAGCCCTTTCCTATTCCAAAAAGGCTATGCACCAGTACACAAAGTAAGATCCATAAAGACATGGATGAGCAATTTTGGTGTGGAGGAACTTGACTGGCCTGCACAGAGCCCTGGCCTCAACCCGATAGAACACCTTTGGGATGAATTAGTGTAAAGACTGCAAGCCAGGCCTTCTCGCCAAAATCAATGCCCAGTCAGGTTCGGTTGAGCTTCTGTTTTTGTTCGCTGATCAATTTTTGATTAAAATCAAAACCTAAATTAAATCCATTCATCATATAAAGTGATCATGTGTCTTCAGGAAATTTGTACTAAACTGCTCAATTTATATGGATTAATTTATTAACTTTTTGAAGCGTCAAGTGATAGTTGCGTCACGTGGTCTGTCACTAGAGGGATAGAAAGCTCTCAGATTTTATAAAAAAATCTTATGGGTTTGGAATAACATGAGGGTGTGTGTTTAATGACAGAATTTTCATTTTGGGGTCAAGTAACCCTTTAAGTATATTTTTAAGGTATATTATTTCTGTAACAAGTACTATTTTTAAAAGTAGGCTGGCTTGTTTTCACAAGAGATGGTTTATTTGACGCAGCCTAGAGACTACACATTTGTCCTTCACAGCATTGTTTTAGTTTGTGTCTAGATAAATATGGCATCTCTACACTGATTAAAGTCCATATTTGTCTCTTTAAAATAGTACAGTAAAATCGTTTTAAAATTAAGTTCTGGTTTAGGGTGACCCTGGGCTTGATGGGGAGGCTGGTCTGAGTGGTCCTGATGGAGCTAAGGTCAGAAAAATGCTAAATCTTTTTTTATTGTCACATGATCACACTTAAATAGAAAAATATGCCTGTAAACAATGTTTAGTTCTTTGCTTGGATAGATAATATTTTATTGACCATAATTCTTAACAAGTGTTGTATTCTTTAGGGTGAAAAGGGGGATATTGGAATGGAGGGAGAAACAGGTGAAAAAGGAGCCAACGGATTTAAAGGAACAGAAGGGCGTCCGGGAGATCCTGGCTTTATAGGCATCAAGGTGTTTTTTTTATTTATTTAAAGCTGCTGTCCGTATCTTTTTTGTGTTCAAGATTTACAAAAAATATATAATGAGAATATACAACATGAATCCATTTTCCAAACCGTGTTTTTGTCTTATCCTGAATCATTATGGTACACTTATAATAAGTATTTATTTTGGGACTATTTTAAGCCAGACTGATAGGTACCGCTGCAGAGGAGCACAGTCCCTGCATGACTCGACATAGACATAAACAGAGAGAAGTAGCTCCAGCTAAAATGTTCTTCTGCAAGACGCATGCAGTTCTGTTTATTAACCACTAGAGTGCAAAAAGTTATGGACTGCAGCTTTAAAATTGCAGATAATTTTGGTTTTGGTGTTTTGCTGATTATTACAGTTTTTCTTAATTACTAACACACTATAACTGAATCATTTTGGCAAAATTTACATTCCTCAAAATGTTTAACACATTGCAACTGTTTGTAGTTTTGAGAAAAGTGTTTGTTTGTTTTTTGTTTAGTTTTTTCAATGTCAGTATGTTAGCAATCGAGAAAAACTGTAAATGCTATATAAAATATTTAATAAAAAATTTAAATAAATCTAGACCTGGTGGGGGGGGGGGGGGATAGTTTACATCTCAATTAGATTGTTTTCAGGCTGGGTTGGTTTTCTAGTTTTAGAGATGTCTTGGTCACTGATAGCTGGTCCAGCTGAGAGATCAGCCACATTATGCTGGTTTCAGCAGTTTTTTCACTCAAAGGCACTTTATATTGCTGTAGCACATGCTTTAAAGTTTTATTAGCGATTGAGTGATGTTGGATGACAGCAAAGACAAACTACACATCCTTGTGGTAGCTCTGAATGATCAAACTCATAAGTCATTACTGAATATGTTCATTCAGAAATATCACTCCATTAAATTTATCAGTGTGTCAACTCTCTAATATTCAATTTCAGGGCCCTGAGGGCAAACCTGGAAAATTTGGTGAGAGGGGAAAACCTGGAGAGAAGGTATTTTATGTTCAACATTTAGTCAAGTTTACATGGTTACCCATTAATGTTCTCAGTACATATCATTAGCTATCAGTGTTTGTGTTTTTTCAGGTGTAGAGTATAACTGATGCTTAAAATCATTTCAGGGCAGCAAAGGTCACCAGGGTCACCTTGGCGAAACTGGACCAGTGGGAGAGCAAGGTGCCATTGGTTTCATCGGGCCAAAAGCAAGCAGAGGAACTACTGGGTTTATGGTACACTTTGTTGTTTTTATAGGGTTGTTTTCTGCAAAATAATTTTCAACTTTTAACGTCAATACCTGAAACGGCATGAGGTACATTGATTGCAAAGGTCGTATGATGTCACAGAAGGAAGAGAGAAATAAGTACAACTGACCATGCTGATATTTATTTCATAATGAAAAAAAGAAAATATTTTAGAGACCTTTTTATATTAATTATGTTTTGTTTTGGCAAGAAAACAATTTCTGATTTTGCTATCTGAAACTAACTCAGATCCCATGGCTATCATTTTCAGGGTGCTCCGGGAAAAATGGGTCAGCAAGGAGAACCGGGTTTAGTGGGATATGAAGTAAGTGTTATTTATCTTAGACATGCCTTATAAGACTTTATTTTACCCCAGCATAAAGTGGTACAAAGTCAAAACAGCTGCTTTGCATTACATAAAGTTCTTCTGAGATAATAAGGCTTGTTAGAGCTAGTTGACTTGTCTTTGGGCGCTCAAATGGTTCCATACTCCACTTATTTTCTTTTTCTTTTTTTCTCATTTACTTTAGGGTCATCAAGGACCACAAGGTCCAATGGGATCCCCAGGACCAAAAGGTGAAAAGGTAAATAAATAAAAAAGATTGCTTATTAGGAACTAGTTTCAGAAGCCAAAGAAATCTAAAAGATTAATGTTCTTTGTATTTGCATAATAAAAATACATTTTGTGTTTTTCAAAAAATCTAATTTAAGGATAACCTTCTTTTAAATCACCTTCCAGATTCGTATAAACATCTTGGTTACATATGTAATGCAGTGTCAACGCTTTGGGAACGCCTCCCAAGTGCCATGATACTGTCTTGAAGCACATTTATTATCAGTCCAATGGAGTGCCGGAACATCATAGGCTCAGGAAATTATAAAGCACCCCTGCACCAAACACATTCAGCTTCTGAATAGGCCAAAGCAAAGTGATTACGGGCATGCAGGGAGTATGACAGGGTGACGCAGCATCTCGTTCATGGAACTAAGGTTACATACAGTCTTGTTCAAAATAATAGCAGTACAATGTGACTAACCAGTATAATCAAGGTTTTTCGTATATTTATTTATTGCTACGTGGCAAACAAGTTATCAGTAGGTTCAGTAGATTCTCAGAAAACAAATGAGACCCAGCATTCATGATATGCACGCTCTTAAGGCTGTGCAATTGGGCAATTAGTTGAATTAGTTGAAAGGGGTGTGTTCAAAAAAATAGCAGTGTGGCATTCAATCACTGAGGTCATCAATTTTGTGAAGAAACAGGTCTGAATCAGGTGGCCCCTATTTAAGGATGAAGCCAACACTTGTTGAACATGCATTTGAAAGCTGAGGAAAATGGGTCGTTCAAGACATTGTTCAGAAGAACAGCGTACTTTGATTAAAAAGTTGATTAGAGAGGGGAAAACCTATAAAGAGGTGCAAAAAATGATAGGCTGTTCAGCTAAAATGATCTCCAATGCCTTAAAATGGAGAGCAAAACCAGAAAGACGTGGAAGAAAACGGAAGACAACCATCAAAATGGATAGAAGAATAACCAGAATGGCAAAGGCTCAGCCAATGATCACCTCCAGGATGATCAAAGACAGTCTGGAGTTACCTGTAAGTACTGTGACAGTTAGAAGACGTCTGTGTGAAGCTAATCTATTTTCAAGAATCCCCCGCAAAGTCCCTCTGTTAAAAAAAAGGCATGTGCAGAAGAGGTTACAATTTGCCAAAAGAACACATCAACTGGCCTAAAGAGAAATGGAGGAACATTTTGTGGACTGATGAGAGTAAAATTGTTCTTTTTGGGTTCAAGAGCCACAGGCAGTTTGTGAGACGACCCCCAAACTCTGAATTCAAGCCACAGTACACAGTGAAGACAGTGAAGCATGGAGGTGCAAGCATCATGATATGGGCATGTTTCTCCTACTATGGTGTTGGGCCTATTTATCGCATACCAGGGATCATGGATCAGTTTGCATATGTTAAAATACTTGAAGAGGTCATGTTGCCCTATGCTGAAGAGGACATGCCCTTGAAACGGTTGATTCAACAAGACAATGACCCAAAACACACTAGTAAACGGGCAAAGTCTTGGTTCCAAACCAACAAAATTAATGTTATGGAGTGGCCAGCCCAATCTCCAGACCTTAATCCAATTGAGAACTTGTGGGGTGATATCAAAAATGCTGTTTCTGAAGCAAAACCAAGAAATGTGAATGAATTGTGGCATGTTGTTAAAGAATCATGGAGTGGAATAACAGCTGAGAGGTGCCACAAGTTGGTTGACTCCATGCCACACAGATGTCAAGCAGTTTTAAAAAACTGTGGTCATACAACTAAATATTAGTTTAGTGATTCACAGGATTGCTAAATCCCAGAAAAAAAAAATGTTTGTACAAAATAGTTTTGAGTTTGTACAGTCAAAGGTAGACACTGCTATTTTTTTGAACACACCCCTTTCAACTAATTGCCCAATTGCACAGCCTTAAGAGCGTGCATATCATGAATGCTGGGTCTTGTTTGTTTTCTGACAATCTAATGAACCTACTGGTAACTTGTTTGCCACGTAGCAATAAAAAATATACTAAAAACCTTGATTATTCTGGTTAGTCACATTGTACTGCTATTATTTTGAACAAGACTGTACATAACTGAGACGTTCCCTTTCAAGAGAACTTGCACTGCGGCACCGCTTTCATAAAAGATCATAAAACCTCACAAATGTATGCGGTGAGAACCACCCTGCCGCATCACAAAACCCCTGCTAACAACGCCTTAGAGGCAGCCATACTCTTCATAGAGTGCGCTCATACAGCCAAAGGTGAAGGCTGACCGGCCGCCTCATAAGCAAGTGAGTTTTTCACCCACTTGCTCATCCTCTGCTTGGATGCTGGGTCCCCTCTCGAGGGTAATTTCTTCTCCACAAGGCAGCTCTGTGGACATAGGCATCTAATGCTCGAACTGTGGAAACCAGTTTACGTTTTTCCTAGTCTGACATCTGAAAGAAAGGACAAAAGGCCTTTAGCATGACTAGTCCTAGAGTATTAGTAGGAACCTTAGGAATATAGCCCAGCCTAGGGTGAAGGAAGGTCTTAAATACCTGGCGCAAATTACAAGCATGAGGGTGCTACTGACAGTGCTTGAATATCTCCTATTCTCTTTAGGGAAGATATTACAAGCAGAAAGATTGTTTTTAGTGTGAGAAACTTCATCAATCGGCTCAAAGGGAGCTTCAGAAAGGCCCTGAAGTACAATGGCCAGGTCCCATGCTGGAACCCTAGTGCTAACCTCAAAGTGCCATGGAGGAAACGAGTAATTAGAGGGTGTCGCCCCCAAAGATACACCGCCCAAAGGTGTGTGGTAAGCTGCTAAGGCCCCCTCATACACCTTTATTTTGGAGGTGGCTTACCCTGCAGAGTATCTCCTACAGGAATTCCAGCGCTGCACACACTGAGTAGTTAACTGGGTCCCACTGGCGATTTCCACACCATGAAGTGAAAAGTTTCTATTTCAAGACATACAGTTTCCTCGTGGTCGGAGCTCTAGAGTGTAGAATTTTCTCCACAACCTCAGTTGGGAGACCTGAACTCATGAGCTAGGCCCCCTCAGAGGCCAAGCCCACAGTCTCCACAACTCTGGGTGAGGGTGCAAGATTGCAAGAGAGTAGGTCTCTCCTGACCGGAATCTCCATGGGAGAGCCGTCGAGGAGAGAGACTAAGTCCGAGAACCCTACTCAGGCTGGCCAAAACGGGTTACTAGCAATAGATGGGCCCCCCACCCCCAATCCGTGAGGGAAGCATCCGTTGTCAGAGTGACTCGTAAACACGAAGCTCCCGAATCTGGGTCTTGAGCCAAAAACCAAGGCTCCTTCCACATCCCAAGACACTAAGGCACAGCCGTGTGACCTTGATGGTGCGAAAAGGATTCCCCCTCAGGGAAAACCCTTTGGTTTTGAGCCACCACTGTAATGGTCTCATGTACAACAGGCCACAAGGTATAATGTTGGACGCTGCTGCCATCAGACCTAACAGCCTCTGAAACAGTTTGTCAGTGACTGACTGGTCTAGCTTCACCCATTTCACTGCTAAGATAACTGACCCTATACCCTGTTCTAATAGATGAGCATGCAGTGATCGAATTCCCAGATATTTAGTGCTCTGTGCCAGAGAAAGAACACTCTTTTTCGAGTTTAGTCTCAGCACCAGCTTTCTCATGTGCACCAGAAAATCTCGATGTTGAACCGCCATCTGAGCTGTTCATCGATATAATTGAGAATGCTAATGCCCTGCATGCGCATGGGAACCAAAGTTGCATCTACACATTTCTCGAAAGTGTGGGGTGACAGTGCAAGACTGAATGGAAGGACCCGATATTGGTGCACTTCCTCCCCGAAAAGTGAACCTCCTGAACTTACTGTGCTGCAAAAGGATGGATACATGAAAGTATGCGTCTTTTAGATCTATCTTGACAAACCAGTCCACGGACCTGATCTTGGACACAATCTGTTTGAGCATAAGCATCTTGAACTTGAGCTTTGCTACAGTGCGATTGAGAATGTGCAGATCTAAAATGGCAAAGAATGTGCAGATCTTTGGCACGATGACGTACCAGCTGTAAAACCCTGAGATTTTGGACCCTCTCTATAGCCTCCTCTTTCACAGAAGAGCCTGTACTTCTTGAGTCATAACCAGAGCCTGCTAGGGGCTCACCAATGTGGGCAGAACCCTTTTGAAATTGGGTGGACGACATCTCAACCGAATGGCGTACTCTCTTTTTTATGGTCTACAGGACCCACTGAGATAGAGTTGGAAAATTCTCCCACTCTACCAGAAAATAAGGGTACCAGTCTCTCGAGACAGGCCTCTGATGTATTCTGCACAGCGAGTGCAGTGCCCTGAAACTGCAAACCAGTAGGTTTGCAGCAGTCGCGTGGGCTCCCCATGCCCGACATTGCAGCGGGGTTCGTGGGTCAATCCTCTGAGGGCACAGAAGGGAGGCAGGCACCATATGCTGAGGTGGCCACCGGCTGCCTTCGGGGGGGACTACCCTCACGACCATGACATGACTGGCCTCAGGGTCTTTTCAATGCAGCCTTCTTAGAGATAATGACAGTTCTCAGATCCATCTTGCCCTTCAAAGGTTGCACCTGAGAGCTCTGTTTCAGTTACGTTTATAAATGCCTCTCCGTGTTTGCCACCAGGACTGCCATAGAACGGACAACTTATCTAGCCGTCTCCTTGGTGGCTCGAAGAGCTAAATCAGCTGAGGATCAGAGATTGCGTACAACATCAGCTCCGATTTGCTCACTTTCCCTCTTGGCATCATACCATAACCATGCTTTTTCAGTCCCAATATGTTACTGTAGGTGGACGTGTGGGGACTGAAAATTCACTGCGAGACCAGATACTTCCACAACCTCGACACCTTGTTTTTTTTTTTTTTTTTTTAGCTTTTTACCCATGACTGAAGCCGCCACTCTGCCTTGGCAGCAGCGTGACCCGAACCACGGGGAACGCAAGCCTTCTCAAAGAGCGCTTAGTGGGAGCTCTGAATTTTTATTGGTAAATGCTCCCAGTGCTCACAACCAGCTCCCTCAAAGGCTGCCTGAGCGTGCTGTGCTCCCATGCAAACAACACACATAGAGTGTGTCCCCACCCGTGATGTAGCGTGGGCAGGGATGAACACACTTTCTGAATTTTTCACCATTTGTGTGCCACTCTTGTCAGTATAAGTGTTAAAAAAAAATTGTGTGTGGTAAAAATTCTTTTAGTATCTTTCAACTAAGACAGACAAAAACACCAAGCTGACTGGCGACGTGGATGAGACACGGGAGAAGCGAGCGAGACCAGGGATGTGATTGCGAATGAGCGTCACCTGCGAGCCACACCGGTCTCAAGTTTTCTCACGAGGGAGCTTGGAGGCATATAAGGAGAGCAACACCAGTAAAGGACGAGAGAGGACCAGGCCTGGATTTATGTGTGTGTGGGCAGTAGTCCGTGAGGGGCTGCCCGCGTTACTTTCGTTTTGTTTATTTATTTTATTAAAGTTGTTGAATGTTCGCCGGTTCCCACCTCCTTCCTTCCCCTCTACGAACTGCATTACACTGACAGACAATATACATAGAGCGCTTCGCTGAAGGCACAGAAGCTGATTGTGTTTGGTGTAGGTGTGCTTTATATATTTCCTTGGGATTATGTCACCTGCATATGACGTTCCACCACTCCATTGGACTGATTACATGTGCTTCAAGGTTGTATCACGCAGAGGTATTCCCAAAGCGGTGACGCAGTGCAAGTTCCCTTGAAAGCGAACTCTCATTTATTGATGTAATTTTACCTTAGGACGGGGGTCTCCAATCCTGCTCCTGGAGAGCCAGTGTCCTTCAGAGTTTAGCTCCAACTCCAATAAATCACACCTGAACCAGCTAATCAAAGTCTTTCTAGACATGCTAGAAACTTCCAGAACCGAGTTTGGAGACCCCTGCCTTAGGATATACACAGCACTTGGCCAAATATATATGATATTTTGGGTAGAAACATTCATAAATCAATACTGAAATAAATTTATATTATTTTCAGGGAGAGCAAGGAGATGACGGGAAGGTTGAAGGTCCACCTGGTCCTTCAGGTGACATCGTGAGTCAGTCCGCTAGATTTACTACACATTTATGCTTTTTTTGGGAGAATTCTAGATGCCAACCTGATCAATGTGTTTGGTTTTCATTGGGATACAGGGACCTGTCGGAAACAGAGGAGAAAGGGGAGAGCCAGGTGACACTGGATACCCAGTGAGTTTTTATTTATTTATTTGTTTTATACACATTTTTATTAAGTAAAATTCTAAAAAGATCACTAATTAAATATGATTTTCCTCTGGTTTCACAGACAATGTTTGACAGACAGCTAGTCCCAGACTAAAATACATGTTTTAACTGAAAGCTACTAAAATCTAAAAATATGTCAGTGCCATTGTTTTGTCTAAAGCTACTTCAATGTCCTAATTGAACTAAGGCTTAATTAAATGTCCTAATTGAACATCGCTTAATCTAAACCCTGTCTGTGAAACCAGGCTTTTATGAATTTCAATTTTTAAATCTAAAGGGTCATGAAGGTGTTCCCGGAGAAAGAGGAATACCAGGGGCCACTGGACTCCCTGTGAGTGAATCTACCAATAATTACATATTTAAACCATTTTTATTTATTTTAATATCTTTGATATATAGTTTTGTAAATATTTTAAATTATATATATTTAGTAATATTTATTTTGTTTTATTTTTTAATTGTAGTTCAAGTAATTTATTTTGTCATTTTTTATTATGTCTGTATAGCTTGTATTGTTTAAGTTTGAAGTTATTCAAAATAGTTTTTTTAGCTTTAGTTATTTTAGTACTTCAACTACATCAAAATGAGCAATGTTTATTTGGCAACTAGCTATTTATTTTATTTCAAGTCATGAAAATGTTTTTGTTTTTTATGGTTTCATTTAATGATAAAAACCCTGTTTTAAAATATACATTTTTATAATTTTCTTCATCTTATTTTCCCTGTCTATAACCAAAAGGGAAATGCAGGGCCAAGAGGGTTTCCAGGGCCTAAAGGATCCAAAGGCAATAAAGTAAGAATTTACCATGTGAACACAAATGTGTTGTGGATTTTGTTTTGTTTATAATGCACACACATGGCCTCTATTTTGAAATCCATCTCAACTGAATAACCAAATTTATTCAGGGTCAAAAAGGCAAAAACGGTTCTCGTGGTGAATCTGGCAATCAAGGGTCCCCTGTAAGTATGTTTCTTACATGCTGAACTGAGTTCAGTGACATCATGATAAACCTACAACAGTTAAGCTTCTCCCACAGGGTCCTGTTGGTCTTCCTGGCCCCAGAGGAGTTGTTGGTCGTGAGGGTCTTGAAGGTGATCCTGGGGTTGATGGAGCCCTCGGGAAAGATGGAGTTAAAGGAATGCCAGTAAGACAATGAATGTAATTCTCAATGCTCTCAATGTAACACTTTATATGGCCCATGTGCTTTTTGTGGTTTGTGATGTTTTGGTTTGTTTTTCCTCTGTTAGGGTGAGCATGGAAGTGATGGAGAGGTTGGTCTGCCTGGAAAACCAGGTCCTCAAGGAAACACAGGTGTACAAGGTCTGCCAGGAATTCAAGGCTCTTTTGGGCCAAAGGTACCTTGCTTATTGCAACATAATATCATGACTTTGCGTAAACATAGACGCCACTTTCTAAAGCCAAGTAGCGTGTTATTTGTATGCATTTTGAGCTATCAGTGTTTATGTTTACGCCATGTGATTCCACATGTATGTCTACGCCTAAACAATCCATCATATCCACATGTATGTCTACGCCGTGTGATTCCGCCAAACTGATCCCACAGAATTATTATTTAAAGCCTAATTTTATTTTTGGAGCAACTAACTCCACTCCTAACCTAAACCTACCCACTCTCAACAATATAAAACACATAACAGGCAAATACATTTACAGTCACAAGTATATATTGCAAAAACGGACCAAAAAACTGTATAAAAGTATTAACTCATGTTGCATTCCAAGTCTTCTGAAGTCATACGATATCTTCATGTGAAGAACAGAGTTGATTATATTGTTTTAGTCGTTGAAATGATGATCGCACCCCTTTGTGAACAGAACGCACACACTCGTTCATATTTCTGATTCAAATGATACACACGTCACGACAAGTTTAGAATGAAGTGATCGGTCACGAGACACACGAGAACCAATGGCATTTTACAATCAAAGGTGACGTAATGATGCAATTGATGTGTGTGTGATGGGTAGGTTTAGGGGTAGGGGCAGTGTAGGGGGATAGAATGAAACGGCGTTGATAAACACGCTAAAAAGCAAATATGCGTCTTCATAACACGCCAAAATGGCATACGAATTGGCGTGTCATACATACGCCATTTCATGAGATCAGTCTGCTTATATGGATAATGACCCGCTCTTTATGATTGTGTGTCACCACTATCTGCATCTATCACAATATAAGTGGGTTTTAGCTTTTCACTTTGTTGTTACTTAGGGTGACAGGGGCATCTCTGGCCAAACTGGACCTCCAGGCAAAAGAGGATTTAATGGAGGAATGGGATTTCCTGGAAAACAAGGGGATCGAGGGGTCAAAGGGCAACCTGTAAGTATCCCTTCTCTGTTATCGATCCATTGCAAATATTTACAGGCTTTCCTGTAGCTCAAACAGTAGAGCGTGGCACTAGCAACGCCAAGGTCATGGGTTCGATTCCCAGGGAAAGCAAGAACTGACAAAAATGTAAAATGTGTACCTTAAAATTCAATGTTAGTCGCTTTGCATAAAAGCATCTGCCAAATGCGTAAATGTAAATATGACAAACACACCAACAAATGTTGCTCCGATGATGTCAGATTGCTATGATGAACCTCTAAAAATCAAACATAATTGCTGCAATCAGGCAGTAACTTCTTACACAGCTCTCTGAAATACTTGATTCTGACTAAACAATCAGAGCATTTTGACTGTTTAAAAGTGCACCTGCCTACACTGATATACTGGTTTGGATTCGGGGTATTAAAAAAAATTTAAGAAGTCTCTATGCACACCAAGGCTGCATTTATTTGATCAAAATAAATTTGAGAAAATTTGTAATATTGTGAAATATTTTTACAATTTAAAACAAGTTGTATTTTAATGTATTTAAAAAAATAAAGTAATTTGTTCCTGTGATTTCAAAGCTGAATGTTAAGCATCATTACTTCAGCCTTCAGTGTCACATGATGATCACCAAAATGGCATGTTTAAAACTTTTTTTCTGTGGAAAAAACTAAATCTTCATACCTTAAAATAGCTTGAATGTAACTATACACCATTGCTTCATTTAGTATACTTAAATTCATTAATATGCAAATTAGCCCCAACCAGTCTTGTGCAAAATTCATAATTTCACAATTGGCCTCAATTCAATTTATGAATTTGAATTTGAATTGAATTGACTCTGCCCCACAAAAAGTTGAATTTGAATTTGAATGGGAATGACAGGAAGTGGAATTAAATTAATGACAATTCAAAGAAATTCCACGGTCACACAACATAAAGAATGTGTTGAATCTCACATCCATTCAGTGTTAGGAAGGACTTTGGAAATGTAATTGCTTACTGTTATAAGTTACCCATTATAAATGTGGTTTGGAATACTTTATCAATGCAAAACAGTTTACTTTTAATATGATTAGTAACTAATTCAATTACACATTTCACCTCAGTAATACAACAATTGCATTCATTTTGTAATTTAATAACACAATTTCATTACACATATCTACACTGTAAAAATATTACACAGTATCTACTTTTTAAAAAAAATATGGTAACAATATAACATAATATTTAAGTAGTGTTTATCATGAATTAAATATTATTAGTGGAATGTGCTTTTTTAATTTAAGTTGACATTGAAAAAATATATCAATTAGAGTAAATAGAAATGTAATGTCAGTTTCAGTGAATAGTCAGTTTGATGCTGGCACAACTAGAAACAAACTTGTTATTGCACTAGCATTAGCAAAGTTATTGCTCACTGAACAAAGCAACAGTCTTAATAATAATAATAATACTTGCGGTTATTCACATCACAACCTAACCATAAGCTCTACTCTTCTGCACAATGGCAACGGTCAAAACTTTAACATAACAGAAAATATATCAAATGTCAAACATAAATGAACATTTTACATTAACAGATGTTTCCTTTCACTCAAACACACATTAAACAACACTTCATTTCAATATTAATCTCCATTTCCAGCCATATGCAAAGCATCCTGGAAACTAACAATGATTCATTTTTTTACAGTGTAGTCACACCTCAACCCTGCATACATTTTGTTCTAGATAATAAATATATTCCTTTAATTCAAAATTGAATACTTAATATATCCTGTTTTTGACATCAATTCAAATTCAAGAATTCAATTGGAATTTGGGAGTCATTCTCAATTCAATTCTGAATTGTGCACAAGCCTAGCCCCGACTCACTCACACCAGCACAGAATAGCTGATCCACTCGTTCAAGTTTACTATAGAAAATAATTATTAATTCAGAATGGTAATGAGTTTTATGTTTCTCTCTCAACGCCGGACACATAACAGTAATTGATATGATTAGTCTTTGGCTTGACTTTATCAAACAAATAATAATGTGTTGCTAATGTTACACAAACCATGTTCCTGTTCACCACCTCAGTCGCCTTCTAAAAATCTGCATCCTTGGTAACGCTCTGAACAACTTAGAACATGAGGAGAAAGGCATATAGTTCATCATAATATTGTATACGTACATCATATACATAACACAAAAAGCTATATTGCTAAATGTACCTAATTTTTCATATCAACAGAAAAATACTGGGATAACCTGGCTCCTCTTGAGACTATCCTGCTTCAGAGAATAGTTAATGAAAGACATCCGCACATTGATGGTATTGGTTACAAAATATTTGTGACATAGAGAACAACTAAGATTTCAAACCGCGTTTTTAAGACTGTCTGGTTCACTGCAGTTTTAAGGAGAAAATAATCAGCAATGGTCCATGGCTGATTATTTAGTGTTGACTCATGAATTTGCACATTTTCTCTTGAGGCATATTAAAAATATTATAGACATATAAACAACATTCATTTTCACCACAGGGGGTTGCAACATGTCCTCCAACCAATACGCCCATATAGGTCGTTTGTCACTTCCTTGAAATATGACCCATAGGAGTGTTTACTAAAGTTGCGCCCCTATCAACAATATTTGAATTAATTAAATACGACGCACAGGAGCATTTTCTAAATTTGTGCTCCTATTGACAGCAGGACACTTTCATTTTAAAGCATTTTTCACATATTTCAGGTTTTGCATAGCTCAGTTGGTAAAGCATTGCACTATACAACAACAACATGTAATCATGCGATCATGAGTTCGATCCCAGGGAACACATATGCTCATAAAGTGTGTATGCACTATAAATCACTGGGTAGGTTTAGGGATGGGGTGGGTGTAGTTGTAAATTAAAAAATATATATTTTTGCTAAATGGAAATATGACAAATGGTGGTAAAAAGTCCAGACATTGCATTAAAATGAACATGCATTTTGGTTGGTAACGACAGTCATACGCGAGTTCATGACGTCAGACGTAACACGACACTGTCATTGTTTGTACCATAGACAGTAAAAGAAATGGACAGAGCGTTCCCATAGACTTCAACGGCGGAAAATGAAGTCAGTTAGAGGCACTCACTTCCTGATGGCTGAGCGTACTACGCAGGCTCAGACTGAGCTTGACAATGTAGATGTGACGTGAGCCTCCTGTCTGACAGTTGTAGGTCATCTAGTAGTTGTGGAAAGTGAAATCTGAATCACGTTGTTTAAATAATGTGTTCGATTTATATAGCGCTTTTCAAGGCACTCAAAGCGCTTTACATTGAAGGGGGGAATCTCCTCAGCCACCACCAATGTGCAGTATCCACCTGGATGATGCGACGGCAGCCATTTTTCGCCAGAATGCTCAACACACACCAGCGGATTGGTGGAGAGGAGACCGAGTGATGAAGCCAATCAGGAGAGGGGGATTATTAGGAGGCCTTGAAGGACAGAGGGGCCAATGGGCAAATTTGGCCAGGATGCCGGGGTTACACCCCTACTCTTTTTCCGAAGGACATCCTGGGATTTTTAACGACCACAGAGAGTCAGGACCTCGGTTTAACATCTCATCCGAAAGACGGTGCTCTTCGTCAGTATAGTGTCAGGGTGATATGGCTGCAGGGTGATAAATGTTTTGTCCCGTTGCTTTTGGCTCACTATCGGCTTCTCGCCATTCTTCTCCCTTGACTTTATCGGACTTTATGTCTCCCCTGACTGCCTCATAGACAGTAAAAGATTGCTTCTGAGCGTCTTCTCTGTCTATACGGTAATTTCTCAACTGTGCGACAGTTGGTTATGACGCAATCGTTAGCCTATTTTTACAAAAACAGCTTCTACGTGTAAGTGATAGTGTAAGATACAAGGTAATGGAGCCTTTTATGCATTGTCGTGTTTCTTTAGAAATAAACAATGGACAAATGGAGTCTTTAAACGCCTCAGTTGTTTTGTGAACAGATGTAAAGTGATTCACTGTCAAAGTGACTCAAAAATGAATGGGAGTCAATGGGATGCTAACAGCAGGTGATGGCTTGGTTAGCAATGGCCGCCTCTATGGGTGAACCGCTTTCCGACTGCTAGATTACCCCCTTGGTTTTTACTCCACCTAGAGGGCATGACTTTTAAATGCAAATATTGGTCGTAATAAGGCGCTTGAAAAACAACCTATAGAGTCATATTTTTTTGGAGGACAGGTTGGGGGATCTTGAATGCATCCCTATTAAATGAAAGTGTTAAATAAAAAAATAAAAATCTGACCCTAAACTTTTGAACAGTGGCGTATATACGTTTTCAGTCTATTTAACAGTTAATGAATGAATGACAGCGACATTTCTTCAACACTTATTGTCACAAACTGTTTCTGCTACTGTTCTGTTTACATTTTTCTTTAGGGTGATACTGGTCAACAGGGATTTCCTGGGGTTTTTGGGATGTTTGGACCAAAGGTAAATTCACATATTGCACTACAGTTATCATATAAATTATAATTATAATAAAGATTGACCGTGTTACATATATCTATATGTATTGCTGGTATTGTTGTAAATGGTCTGTGCATTTTCCAAATAATAAAAAAGGTTCTCTTAATAAGTATTCATAATCTTTCTTCAAAATGTAATCTTTCCTCCACATTCTTTTTAACTAATGTTACCAAGCCCCTTTCCCCCAACCACCTGCCATATAGAGACTACAAGAATTCAAATCAAGTCCCTTCCTATATTATTTTCTAGCTGAATACCGTTTCACATAGAAATGTCACATTACAGAAGTAAAATGATGTCCTCTTTATTTTAAGTATCTGAAATGATTTCCTTTATATTGTTTTACCAAAGAAGCTAAAAGAGAAGATTTCCCCACAAATCAAATCTATTTCACAAAGTAAAGCTGTTTGATAATGCTTACATAAAACCTGTGACTAGTGACTAGTCTTGCGATTAATTAACAGTCTGAATAGAGAAAACACCTTTATGTGATTAATCAGAATCCAATTAATCAGGCAAACAGTAATTGTTTTCTTCTCATTTTAATGCTAACCCTTCAAGCAAACAGTGCAATCTACTGTAGCATTTCATCACAGCTGTAGAAGCACTGTAGCTCAAGATAAAAAAAGAACATCTTTAAGCAGCTTTGAGAGCTCTAGTTACACAACCAAAAGCTTTGTGATGACATTTGTGTCCGTTTAAGGCCAAACAGTTTTGACTTCCGTAAGTGTTTCTGTCATTCACAGGGGCCACCTGGAGACTTTGGCCCTGTTGGTATCCAGGGCCCAAAGGGTCCTCAGGGTTTAATGGTAAGTACCACTGTGAGAACTGTTCTGAAAACACACAATGAGATGGATGAAGAGTTCTTGATCAGCAACTACTGTAGGTGTTTCTTCTTTTAAGGGGATGCAAGGAGCCATTGGAGCTGTTGGTATCATTGGGCCTAGTGGTAACCCAGTATGTATGATCTGAATCACACAAGATGTTTCATAGGTGGTTTCTAATTGGGTGCATAATTGAAAAAAAATCCTTCTCTTCCTCTCTTTGTATTAGGGACCACAAGGAGACAAAGGACATAGAGGGGAAATGGTAAGAATCCTTTGGAATGCTGTACTTCTAATATGAAAGGTTCCTATATGTTCCTGTTTTAGACTGGCATTGACATTGGAACGAACATGCTTCTTGATTTATCATAGCGAAGTTTGTTAAAGAAGTAAAAAAATACTTTTGTAGCAGAATAATGTTAGTAAACATATCTACACCACTCACACTGTTGGGAGTGGCTTTTAGATTAACTTCCTGCCAGCATTTAAATAAAAAGTTGGCTGTTTCCCGCCAGAGTTTTTGATCATTTTCAAAAAATGTCATGGCCCCCAGAATATTTTGTGGCATATCTGAACAATGCAATATACCAAAAGAAAGAACTGCGAGAAAAAAAAGAGCAAAAAAAATTCTAGCTTCATGCATTCATTTTTATCAACATAAAAAAGCTACATTTTAAACAAAAAGCTGAGAAAATTTGTTTTTGTCAGACTGCATCTTGATCAGATTTAGAACGATGATCAAAACCTAGATGACGTAGATCGACTCTTCAACACACAAATATTGCACAGTTCTGTAACTCATCCTGGGTTGACATTTTAATCAGTAACATTAGGCAGTTTTGATTTTTTTTATGCGGGTTGTTGATGGTCGTGTTATTTTACATATGCAAATGATTATTTATCACTATCACTTGTTTCTGCTTCTTTTCCTGTGTTTTGATCAGGAGATTCAGTACTCTTTCAGAAAATGTGTAATAGCACCAAGAGATAACTTGTCAATGGCAGGGAAAGAGTTAATATGTAAATATGTGCTGGGCGCTTTTCTCTCAATGACAAAATAAACATACAACACAAATGACAGCAGTGAGAAAACTGCAGTTAATAAAGCATCTAGTCATATGAATGTGGATATGTTTGCACAAGCTTTGCAATGTGGCAATCCATTCAAGTCATGTTTATTTATGTAATTGTCGCATCCAATTAGAGCTACAACTTCAATTTGTATTATAAAGCAGCTCCCCAGTGTGTTAAATAAAATTTAAAAAATCCAAGTGCACTCAAATATTCACTCTAAAAGTTCCCAGAATGCATGGGAAATCTTGTAACTGGGAACGTGTGTTGCAGGTAATTGAATCATTTATGTTCATGATGATCTGATTCACACTATTTGGAAATAGAGAGTGGAATGAGACTTAGCCTGAGACACTTTAAATGTACATTCAGATTAGTAGGGAGTGAATTCAATATTGAAAATGATTTCCCACTGAAAGTAACATTTTGTGTTTCTCCTTTTGTTTTAAATAGGGGGCTCAGGGACCCATGGTATGTTTCCCCAATGTCCTTCAATGCTACTACCCATGTATATTTAGATCAATTAAATTGGTACTGTTTAACTAACATAAAAATGTCCTTCTCACCATCATTTAGGGACCTCCAGGTCCTCGGGGACCACCTGGACCTAAAGTAAGTAGTCTTGATGCATTTTACAAACCAATGCATACTATGTGTCATGCTTAAGTTTAGCATTTAACTGAAGCTTATAGTAATCAGTACTTTGTTTCTTCATCTCTCATTGGTTTTATAGGGGCTTCCTGGTATATCTTTTTCTCGTGTAAGTATGCCTAGAATATATTAAGATATATTTGTTTGTCTTGGACATTTGAGAGTGTGTGTATGTAACAGGAAGTAAGTGCACAAGGCTGTCTGATAAATGCCAATGCTCAGTGCCGCAAAGACCGCATGAGTGGGTATTGGTAATTACAAAACCCGTCTTCGGCGCAATAATTCCGATCTTTCTTGTATTCATACTCTTGTGTAATCGATGCCCCATCCTAAATGAATCCGTCTCTTCCGTGATACCATGAAATTTTGAATATTCCAATCTAATATGATTTCCGACCTGTAAGGTTGCCAGAATAATAATCTTACACGGTGTGTTAATAGGCCAGAGGAGAACTGGCACCCCGACTGAGTCTGGTTTCTCCCGTGGTTTATTTTTCTCCATCATGCCCCGATGGAGTTTTGGTTCCTTGCCACTGTCGCCTTTGGCTTGGCTTGCTCAGTTGGGGACACTAAAATTATGATCTAAGTTATTCAACTTATTATACAAATAAAATGTATGAATTAGGTCTAATTTAATTCTATAAACTATAATACTGATCTGCCAACATTGTCGCTATATGATAAATTAAAATAAGCTGATAACATCACTGTTTTCTCCAGTACGACTGTACATTCAAATCGAATTTTGTCGCAATATTATCCTGTTTGACACTGTGAAGCTGCTTTGACACAATCGTGATTGTAAAAGCGCTATATAAATAAAGTTGATTGATTGATTGATTGATTGATTGATTGATATTGGGACAGGCCCTCCTTGTCAAGAAAACGGTTCTCATCCAAATAAACACCTGCTTAGATGAAATTACAAACAGAAGTAATTAAAGCTGCAAACAATGAGGAAAGGGCCTCCACACCCATGCCACCATCACCCAAGGGCTTTAGGAAAAAGAGCACGCAACAGCACGAAAAAATGCAAGGGCAATGCATTTAAGTATATAAAAATAGGAGGACTATGTCAGTCTTTTGTATTTGCCTCACTTCCTGCTACCAACTGGTGGCGCTCTGACTATAACTAAATGTTAGCATGAAGATGTCTTCAGGCCAGGGCACTTATCAAACATATGAAGTTTGAGGCAGATTGTATGCTTAAGTTACAACAACTTTCTGTTTTGTGACTTTAATAGCATGCTTTAGCACTCAGCTAAGTGTTGCTAGCATGTTTTAGAAAGTTCCTAGCATGTTTAGTACTCAATTGCATATTTTAGTATGTTGCTAGTAGTGCATCACAGTGTTAAATGTGCCCTAGAATGATTTGAAACAATATGTTAAATTGTTCTCTGATATCTAGGATGTAATGCTCTATTTTAGCCTTATTTGGAAGGGTCATGAATATTAATGTTGAGCTCTGCTCTGATTGGCTTATTTCAGCAGCTCACAGCAGTTCGGCTGTTCAGCTCATGAGTCCTGACCGTCCTGACAGAACACAGGCCGACTAAATGACAGTTAAAGCAAAACATCTCAAATGCTGGATAAAATGCAGCTTACTTGTTTATTGGTGTTTCACTGTTTTCAGATCATCCACGCGCGCGAGAAAGAGCTCGTGTTCGTGCGGTTGCCAATTTTCAGTAATCAAATCCCCCAAACAGAGCTTTTTTGTGAAAAAAAACGTGTGCTATCCGGTGTTTTACCTAATCATGTCCAATCTGGCAACCATATGCACGCAAGCTCTCTTTCTCGCGCGCGGATGATCTGAAAACACCAATAAACAAGTAAGCTCCATTTTATCAATCTCCATTTAAGATGTTCTGCTTAAAGTGTGTCATTCAGCCTACATTTTAGACTTGTCTTTTTTCGTCAACGATATTGCATGTTTATATAACGTTAGTCACAATGTAGGCTAGGGTTACGGAGTGACAAAATCAAATAGGAAAAAACATCATAGGAAGCACCATACTTCAGTTCTCAAAAATATAAATATAAAACTTATATGTTTACAAAATTAATAGCCTTGTCAAATGACTATCGTTTTAACTTATATGATGTATATGTGAAGTGAAGTGTGTCCATGCGAGCAGCTTGTTTACCTGATGATTCGCTCCATCATTTCCACCTGACAATGAACATGATTTGACAGATGCAAATGTTGGGGCATGCATATAAATGATGCCCTACGCTTGCATCACAGTTGAGTTTATGTTGAGAAGCACTTTTTTTTCCGTGGTGTTTTGAATTCACAAGATTTACATAAGAAGTAGGAGGCAATGGTGTTTGAGACTCACAGTATGTGATGTCCATGTACTGAAATCTTATTATTTCACCATGGCTAGGTTAATTACATTTTTCATTCTAGGGCACCTTTGAACACTTCACTTCCTCTTGCCAGTGGATGGTGCTATTACTATAACTGAATATTGCCATATAGATGTGTTCAGGGCAGGACTCTTCTCAAACGTGAAGTTTGGGGGATGTTGGACATTTTATGCCTTACGCCTGTTTCACACCGCAAGCGTGAGCAGCGCGTGAGCTGCACTTCAGCGTAACTACACCTTGACTGCAGCTGCAGACGCGCGAGTGTATTCACACTGGAAGCGTTGGTGCAGCGTCACAGCAGCGGCTCCCACAATGATAGAGCCTATACCTGTCTGAGTATTAAATACTAAACTAAAATAAATAATTATATTTTCTGCCTAGTTTACTTTACTTTTTATAATACTTTCACCCAAACTGAATAATTAAAACAAGTTTAAATGGGTAAATCTTCTACAGATGATTTTTATTCTTCGTTTTATTTTTCTGCATTTTTGAGCGCTTTTGTGATATTATATTTATTTTGTCCATCAAAAGTGTGCTTTCGTTTTGCACCGTGACTGCAGCTGCAGACCGAGAGCCTTTACCTGTCTGAGTATTAAATACTAAACTAAACGAAAGTTTGTTATATTTTCTGGCTAGTTTACTTTATTTTTTATAATCATAACCATACTTTCACCCAAACTCAATAATCAAAACAAGTTTAAATTGCTAAAATCTTCCACAGATATTTTTATTCTTCGTTTTCTTCTCTGACATACTCCAGTTATTGTTCAAATACACTACACGTGCTTCCTGTGTGCATTTTAGGCACTTTTTGTGTGAAATCACATTTATTTTGTCCTTTAAAAGTGTGCTTTCACTTTAATTGAGCGTCAGAAGCGTCAGCAGCGCAGCAAAAATAGGCTCGCAGCCGAAACCCCCGCTTCACTGCTGCTCACGCGACGCTCCTGCTTGACGCTCACGTGCTGCTCCTGCTCCCGGTGTGAATGCACTCATGGGCGCCGAAAAAAATACGCGCTGCTCACGCGCCGCTCACGCTTGCGGTGTGAAACGGCCGTTATACTTACAACAGCCTCTTGTTTAATGGCGAAACATCAGAATTTGTCAGGCCGTCACGGACACAGCGTTCAACGAAAACGCAAGATCTTTGCAATTTATCATTGCTATGGCCTTAAGATTAGACTGACCAAAAATTATTTTGATCTGATTAAATCTATTGATTCTGATTAAATTGAGGCTCTTAATTTAAATGTTGTAGGTGCCACTATTGAGACATTTTGCCACACCTAATTCTGAAACCAATATCCGATGTATACTGCCACTTCTGACGCATGTGCAAAGTTTCATGAGTTTCATTCTATTGCTTCTATTATAAGACTGTCTGGATTGCTGTTATGAGCTTTCTGAAAATGTCTCACCTGATGAAAGTGCCTGTCCGCTTTGTTCTACTAAAATAAAAGACAGTCGATACACCATATGTGGTGTTTGAAAAAGACTTTTTTCTCTTAAATCATATACTGTTTGCCTTCCTTTATAGTCTTACATTACTTTGTTTTCTCTTAGGAAAATGAGGCTCTTGGTGCTCGTTCACAGGTTTTTGATCCCCGTTCTACATTAAGGTCTGAGGTAGGTGCCAATAATGTTCAAAAAGTGTAAAAGCTTCTGTGTTAGTGCTTAGTTTTAGTTTGCGATATCACTGACCTTATCGAATTAACATGACCTCAAAGCATTGAACTCAGCCTCTTCTGTGGCATCTTCACTTAGAGGCAAAAGGTAAGAGTTTGTTATGTATTAATAACTTTTTATTGCCAATGTGTGTACATCCTAGGGTTTGTATGATTTTTTTTTTATGTAAAAGACTTAGGATGTTTTTGCTGGGATGAGACGTTTATGTGCGCTATGTGAGCCTTGTTTCCATTGAATAATGTGAAAGGAATGCTACAAGGCTCAGGATAATGCAGAAAGAGCCATTCTGTACCGTTACGTCAGTGTCATACACAGAAAAGGGAGTAATTCAAACTATAGTCTAAGAGATCTATATATTCTAATCTGTAGTCTCAAGTATATTTTATAATCAAACTATCATAACACTGTCATTTTATTAAATAAATAAATGATTTTAATTACCTCATCTGTCGACATGATGCTGGTGAATTTCAGAGCTGGTGCAAACATCCACATCGCTATGATCAGATGTAGACTGGGTAAACCCAGCCTGATCTGCTGGCGATTTGATTTCGCCCAGCAACTCAGCAACTCAACTCAGAATGTACTCAACTGTACATTCATTTCTACTGCTTCTGTTACACTTTTGTGGGAACCAATCACAGACTGGCTTATCCACCTGGCGCGCTATTGGCGGGTTTAACACGATGACATATAAAGAAACAATGGGTCGTTTTATATTTTAAGACAATTGTAAGTATCCAATCAATGCCATATCAACGATTAAAGGTTTTGTCGGTACACTATATATTTGTTTATATTATTTTAATAATGGGAACTATTTTTTTCTCCTTATTGGTACCTTTTCTGGGGGTCAATTTGATTTACCAAATGATGTTTAGAACTCATCCCAAACTAAGTGTAGTACCATACTGTGGTACGGAACGTCTCGGTTCCGTATGTTACCCTCGTTCCCTGAAGGAGGGAACGGAGACGTTACGTTAATGACTGACGTAATGTGATGTCGCACCTTGGGCACGTGTCTGGGCTGTGGTCTTAGGACAATGTGAGAGTTAGCAGGGCCGAATTCTAGGCATGCTTCATCCACCGAAAACGCTTGCACATACCCTACTCTCTTGATGGAAGCCAATGAAGTCTGGAGTACTGTCTTCAACGACATCATTTTTAACTCAGCTTACTGCATAGGTTCAAAGGGCACTCTCTGCAGTGCCATAAGCACCAGAGAAAAGTTTCAAGAGGGTACGACGTAAAAGCAAGGAGGATTTAACCTTGTCACTCAGGAACCTGATAACTTGCTTTCCTACTGACTTATCTTTGACTGCATCGTGATGTGTAGCAATTCTGGCAACATGCACTTTCAGGGGGAAGGAAGACAGTCTTCACTCCAAATCCTCTTCCAGGAAGGAAAGCACAGTTCTGATCAGGCATCTTCGGGGGCCTTACCGTTGAAAAGGGCACCACTCGATAAACAGGTTCCACTTCAAAGTGTAAGCCTGCCTTGTAAAGGGCTGTGACGACCTCTGCTGTTGGTCTTAGGTATTGCGGCTTGGTACCTTTCACAAAAACTAACAGTCAATCGGATATTCCTGTGACCAGTGCTTCAGGCCCTCCTTTAAAAAGAGATCTCCAGCTGAGCCAAGGAGGGACTTTGGCTTTGGGAACTTTGGACTTTGTTTAGTTTTGGACTTTGCTTGTGTTTCCAGTAGGACCAGTACTTAGACCAGTACTTGCTTGCCTCGTTGCAGCAATCGCACTTGGATTCAGACATCAGCATACGTGCCCAGTGTGAAAGCCCTCATAGTCATAGGGTAGTCTGCAATACATTACAGACCATCTTGACATTGTTTCATTCCATTTCATAGATGTATCAAGATACTGACCTTCCAATGCTGGACCAGGAAACCGAGATCTTTAAGACTCTTCACTACCTCAGCATCCTGATCCACAGCATCAAAAACCCACTGGGCACGCAGGAGAATCCAGCCAGAATGTGCAGAGATCTGTTTGAATGCGAACAGAAGTTGAATGATGGTGAGTACATGATGTTAATTTTATTAATGTCATTGTTAATGTCATTGTTTAATCTCTGTGATGTTCTTTATAGCTAAATTAACACAACCAATTATGTAAAATAATAAAGGTAGCTAATAGCCAATTGCAGTTGTAGTTTGTCATGTGTGATAGGAATGAATAGAATAGGAATGGACTCATTCATTTTATTTTTATCCTGTTTCTTCACCAAAGGCACTTATTGGATAGATCCTAACCTGGGCTGCTCCTCTGACAATATTGAAGCGATGTGCAACTTCACCAACGGTGGTCAAACCTGCCTTAAGCCAGTTGCTGTGTCCAAGGTCTTTAAAGCCGGCAATCAAAATAATAATATCGTAATCGGCATAATAATTTAAATGTCCATATTTCAGGAAGCTCTGATTTTTTTGTCCATTTCTCTATAGAAAAGTTCACTCAAAATTGAAAATCTGTCTGCATTTCTTCCTGCTCATATTGTTCCATTGTTCTAATTTATCGATTATGCTGTTATTTCTTTCCTAAAGTTGGAGACTGGAGTGAGTCTGATCCAGATGAACTTCATCCACCTCCTGAGCTCAGAGGCTGTGCAGATCATCACCATTCACTGTCTGAACATCTCTGTTTGGGCAGCAGGGGATTCCAAAACACCTTCCTCTAGTTCAGTGTACTTTAAAGCCTGGAACGGACAGATAATCGAGTCTGGGGGATTCATCGAGCCTGATCTGATAAAGGATGAGTGCTGGGTATGCTTAAAATAATGCAGGGTTTGTAACCCAAACGAGAGTTTGTAAGGAAACTGCAGGGAGTTTGTGAGCTGATGGAAAGCTAAAAATTAACATATATAAATGGGACTGTGTAATAATCGTGATATAGCTTTGAGTGATTATTAAATCAAAGGCTGCAACCCGGGTGTAACATAATAGGGCTGTTTGGCAAAGTAAAAACTATTTTACACGTCATTATTAGATTACCTCATTTTTTCAATTGATTCTTTCACCTTTTATCCTCTCAGATCACAGATGGCCGATGGCATCAGGCACAGTTCATTTTCCGGACACAGGACCCATACTTACTGCCCATTGTGGATATCTACAACTTGCCCAGCACTAAACCAGGCTCACATTACCACCTGGAGGTGGGCCCTGTATGCTTTTTATAAAGAAAGAAACAATGGAAGCCTTAAAATACCCCTGATCAACAGGATTACAGAGAGCTTCTCTTACCCTAGAGGCCAACAAAACTTGAGTTTTGTACCTCTCCTCTCAAGCATGGACCTCAGCCTTGAAACATGAGAAAAGAGGAATCTAGAGCAGCTTTGGAGAAAACAAGACTTCTTATGCAAGCAGCTCGAGATGACAGATGCTGTCTTTTCAGAGCAAAACAAGGCCTGGATGTGTGGTTAGAGGTGCTTATTAAACTCTTCGAAGTCTTAATTTATTCACAGTTGTGTTTTTCGCACATGATCTATTTGGACAAGCTATAAGGAGCTTGTCATTCATCTGTAATTAAGTACTTATTTTGTATTCTATAGTTATACATGATCATGTGTATTTATACATGTACATGTGTGTGTATGTATATTTTCTGTAAAGTGCAATAGCGAATGAACAGATTCTTTAAAAAAAGAAGAATCTTCTGTTTGGCTGTTCTACGTGGGGTTTACTGTCACTCATATCATTCAATTCAGGTTCATTGTCGTGTGTACTTGTGTATATCTGCGGGTCACACGTACACACACACACATATGCATTCATTCATAGCCAGAATATGAGTCAAGGTGAATCCAAACTTGAAAAGTTACTTGTAAACATCTACCTCCCATCTCGAATTTGTTTGGTGTTTTGGGACATAACGTTTTAAAGAAATGGATTCACATGCATTTAACTCCTGTGGTTAGATTTCTGTTTCCATCAAATGTTTTTAACTTAAGTGCCTTTTATACCTTGAAAGGGAATATTTTTGTATACATTTTTTTTAAAAAAAGGAATGTTAACAATCTTTTTTACCAGCCAAAAATATTTTGAATCTTTTATTCTGCCTTGTTTGTACAAATATTTGAACTTTAAAGGCACAATAACTTTTTATTATAGCAGACAATGTGTTTTCATAAACCATTGTGCTTTTTATCATTCAGCTGTAGGCCTTTACATCAAGTACATATTTGCAATTGCATAAGCCCTATCTGACTGCAGAAGTAATTGTTTGACATGGAAAATATGCTCTGCTCTGTCAAAATTACTGATTTTTGTGTCTTTGTTGAGGTGTGTGTACAAATAACAAACCTGAGTTGTAATATTACTGTTGCTGATCAAAATCGGAGCACTAGATTCTACCATTATATTAGGTTTGTCATGAGCAACAGCTTTGACATCATGGTGAGTTAATTATTTCAATATCTGTGATCAAAATGAGTAATGTATGAAATTCTTGTGAAATATTTGTTGTTTTGATCAAAACTGTCAGGAACCATCTTATCTTGCCGCAAGGGGTTGTTAAATATCTGTTCTTTATATGTGTAAATTTGAGGTCTCACCGTAATGCATGTTGTGATTTCAGAGAAAGAGGTGGATATTCTTATAATGAATATTTTTACATTACCTCCAGCAAAAACCAAAGAACAAAGATTTCAGTTTTGTGTAAATTAAACCAAATTGATACCACAGAAATATAAGTATGGAGGACAGCAGCCCTTATATCTGTCTGTCTGAAGTGTCTTTTTTGGCCATTCAAATAAATAAAGAATGATGAAAACATGCTGACAATGTTCATTCCCACCCTCGCTTTGTTCCGAACCCATATATGCTGTTGTTTTATCAATTAAACACAAAAATAGAAAGCTTGAAGAATCTTTACAACACTCTTGACCATATGAGGACAGTTCAGACTGACCATGGACAATTTAAAAAATGTATGCGCACTGGATTCATTGGGCAATGGACACACCACCGATTGGGGTGCTTCACAATCGAAAGGCAAGTCAGCCATCGGTTCACGTCCTTCATTCTGATCATTTTGAAGGAGGCACCTAGTGTATACTTTGCAGCTTTTAATCACCCACAATCCTTTGCACACTTTCTAAAGGACGAAAAAGCTTGTCCAATTTCATTATGGAATGTGAGAGAAATATTTTTCTCTGAGATGAATGCATACATGTTATCTTTAGTTTTGCTGTAGCTACATTAATTCAGTTAAGCCACTGGGAGAAAGTCTTTTTCCAAAATTAAGTTTTAATAGTTTTTTTTTTTTCATGACCGTGGGGGCGGAAACGTGTGACAAAGCCATGCACACTTACTAGAGCGTGGATATGTCCGAAAATGCCCCCTATACTATTAAATAGCCACTATGGTAAAGCCATTTGTAGTGATATCCGAAACTATAGTGGACCAAAATAATGTAATCCCACAATGCACCGCAATGACAACTGGATAACCGACGTGCACTTAACTACAGATGGTCTCATTATTGGGAGATACGAGGGTCTGTGGCCGACTTGACCATTGGAGATAACAGCTAACTAGGATCCCGTGTGCCTTGACAACCAATCACATTACAGCCTTGACGCCATTAGCTGCGTCTGAAATCTTAGGCAGCTAACTTGTTGCCTCACTTAATTGTTTAATGATCATTAATGGTTTATCTGACTTCACTTGTACAAATACGAACAATTTTACATAAAGCATCATTAGGAAAGACCACCTCAAACCTAAACCTAAAATTGTTCAAAAATGTACGAGTGAGGTCATGCAGATTTGTCACGAGCATAAAATATGTATGAATTGTTGTGTTTTTGACAAAATTACTATTGGTGTAATTGAACATTCCAACGCAATCTCATTTACATTTAGGCTACACTAACCATAGCTTTGACACCTAAAATCTTTCTGTTTTTGCTTAACTGTTTCGAAATGAAATACACAGGATTTGGGGATATCAAATGCAGTGAAGGATATATCTATGCTGCCTTAAAAGATCAATCAGATGAAGTTATCTCAGGAGACAGGAAGTGAAGTTAGCATTAGATTCAGATGTGAGGCCTTGGAATGCAAAGGCAACATTTTTAAGATTTCAGACGCAGCCAAAAGTTGCATCCAAAAACATATGCAGTTGACTTGTTGCCTTGCTGCCCTATCAGGCAATGACTCTGCAGTCAGCAATTACGCACAACCTCATGAAACTGACTTCGGACAGACTTCTGAAGGCATTGTAATGGCTTAATGATCAAAAGCAAAATAGAGCGAGCTTTGATAACTAAGCAAATATTTAGTAATTTCTCGATAGAAATTATATCAGAAGTGGAAAACATAGGTCAAAAACGTCAGCAACTGCAACTTTCAGACACCATTTTTTTTTTCTGTCACCAAATGGAATGCATAGGACTGTGGGATATAAAAGGCAGTGAAGGATCTATGCTGCCTTGAAAAATCCATCAGATGAAGGTATCTCAGGAGACAGGAAGCTAACAGTAAATTCAGACGGGCCTTGATGCCTTCCTATGCATCCTCCAAAGTCAGCATTTTTACGTTTTCTGATGCAGTCATAAAATTTGTGCGGCAGTCAATCATTGTTTGCGGATGCCATGAATGAGTGCCATAAACTAAATCAAAACTGTGCAAAATTGTCAGTGACTCTCAATATAGATCCAAAATGAATGTTTATGAACAAACATGTTGAAGATCAGCTGATGGGCAGTCGATTAATGAAATGATAAGCTATTTATGCAGCATTATCATATAAAACAATTTGTTTAAAACTGAAAGGAAAAAAATCTAAATATGCGTTGCGATAAGATTACCATGTAATTGGTAAAGGCCTAACCAGAGACATATGCACACAATCAATTACTAAACTAAAATAACAGCTTAACTGAAACTGTTCCAACAGTTCTATATCTTGATCTTAATGGTAACACTTCACCGTAAGGTTTCATTAACATTATGAACTACTTTAGTTAACATAAACTAAGGATGAACAATATTTTTACAGCATTATTAATCTTTAGGTTATGTTAATTTCATCATTTACTAATAGATTATTAAAATCAGAAGTTGTAATTGTTATCATTAATTAATGCACTGTGAATTAACATAAACAATTAACTGTATTTTTATTAACTAACATTAAAAAATATGAATAAATACTGTAACTAATGTATTGCTCATTGTTAATATTGGTTCATGTTACTGAATACATTAACTAATGTTAACAAACAAGACCTGATTGTAACGTGTTACAAACCTAATGCTTTTTTTTTTTATGAGTATTTCTGAAAAGTCACCAGAAACACATTTCCTAATAGATAGGCATAATTTTCACTGACCCTTGATAAGATCTCAAAATCGTTATGAGGTTGAGTCATTTATACCCCTATGTGTAAACATTTCCAGTTGAGATATGACTATATGGCCCTTAATAACCCAACCGCAGGGACACACACAAGGCCCAGAGAAAGAGCGAAAGAGAAAGAGAAAGATATCCATCAGCGTTAGCTATCATTCATCTCAAAGGAATGTGCTCAGCTCGATCAGGATCCCTCAAAAGTATTTTTGAAAAGTTATCAATGGAGAAAGATGGTATTAGAACCAGATGGTGTATTTAAGACATCATCAGCAGGGGATGATGGGGAAATAGTTATCAGCAAACCTTTGAAATAATTTGTCCTGTTTATATTTAAAGCTATTTTAGTAGATAAAGCATAATTATCTCCTTTAGCATTTGATAGGGGTCAATTCAGGTTGATTGGGAGACTTAGACTTTCTATTCATCTCGATGGCAAAAAGTGTCCCTTTCAATGTGAATTCACCCTATGTAATAATTATAGGCAATTTTTCTTTTAAAAAAGACACTTTATTTCTATTTCAGGTCAGGTTCACTTATCTATCCATATCAACACTGCCACCTAATGACAGGACATGAACACAACAGTGAAATTTGTAATTATTTAAAAAATATCCCCCCCAAATCTTGTGATGAGGTATGACTATGGAGATGTCAGCCATTTTTCACTTGATCATTTCCTAAAAGACAGAGTCAAATACAGAGTTAAATGGACACTAATGAATTCATCAGCTGCAATATAAACAATATTTCTCATTATATAGTCACATGCCGTTTGTACTGTTGATGTGCCATAACTTACTTACTTATGTGGAGAGGTATAAGCACTCCTAGAGAGGTATCCCATCTTTGAACATGTGGTGTGTGTTTTGCGTGGGACCAAACCCAGGTCTCCAGTTTTAAAGTGAGAAAGATTAGTAGATTTATTTTGGAGTTCACTTGGTCTGGAGTTGAAAGCGAGTATGAGAGTCATTGATTCACATTGCCATAATCAATTCTATATTATGGTTTTGTTTTCAAGTCATTTAAATAAAATACATTTCATACCTTTTCATGTCAGAGACTTTTTTAAGATCACGTCTGCAAGCCACCTCTGGCATAAATTCAGTAAGAGCAGGACCTTTTCCTAAAGCTGCAGCACTGTCCAGCACAGCCAGCAGCTTTTGCATCATCTGATTTCGTCTTACAGTAAACTTTAGTTCCGAGTCTGCCTCTTTAGGGACTTCCTGTAAGCAAAACAGAGTAAGACTACTGTTTATTTGCTTTTCTGTAGCACAGAATGAAAATGTCTTACCCTCAAGGCCTCTTTTAGTGCTATGGCTGCTTCTTCAAGAACTGTCTTTATCTGACCTCTCAGAGTCCTTTCCTCCTCAAGCTCTTTCCTGTGTGTCTTAGCTTCAGCTTTTGTTTGGTTCAGCACTTCAATAACTGTTGCATGTTCCTTTCTGTAAGTGGTAGTAATACGATTAAAATACATGTATTTCAAGTCATTTATTTAAAGGAAGTGTATGTAAGATTGTGGCCAAAACTGGTACTGCCAACCTGAGAGCATCAAGCTCTGTGCAAACTGCAGAATGACTGTCCAGCAGCTCTTGGTGCTCCCGTTTAAGTTTGGCACATTTCTCAACTTCAGACTGCATTTGCTTGCACTTTTCTGTCAACTGATGGAGCACCTTGAGAAAGAGTTATGTTTCGTTTGAGCATTAGGCTATATAAAATGCATGTGTTTCAAAACAGCAAAAAAGATCGCTTAAATGCATTAAAGTACCCAGCTAACAAGAATACAGTATGTTCCAAGAATGTGTTGCTAATATTCTCCTAACGTTTGAATTGTACATTTTTTTAAAAAGTTTTTACATGGAACATTCCATTTTGATATTTTGCAAAACATTATATGCATGTATTAGAATGTTCAGAGAACATTCAAAAGTAACAATTTACTAAAACTAAGATGTTTCAGGAAATAACTTGAGATCATTGCTAAAATACCTTTGAAATAACATTCTTTTAACAATACTGGAAGAATGTTTGTTCATAACTTTGAAATAACCTTGCCAGAACATTATCAAAGTTCTGAGAACATTCCCTGTTAGCTGGGTAAGTATGCTGAATTAACAACCTTTTGATTAGCAACATTCTTCTTGGTTAGTTCATGCACCAGCGGTTCTGTAATGCCATTCTCTAATTTGAGTTGCCTTTCTCTTGCTCGTAGAGTATCATTCTCCTTCAGCAGCTCCTGGGTCTTGTCTGAGAGCTGCTGAAGTTGTGCCGTCACAGAGAGGTTCTCCTGCATGGCCCTCATTGTCGTCTCGGGCATCTTTTGGTCTGATACCCGCCGGAATTCAGCTGCTACGGCAGCAACATGTTGCAGCATTTCTTTCTTTAGCCTGTATTAGCCAAAGAGATCAAATAAATAAAATGTAATATTTTTTGTATTTTAAAAAGCTTTATTTACACACTTTATATTTCAAAATCTATATTTAAAAATATATATAGACTGTTAAATGTATTAAAAATATATAACACTTTTCAGTAATGTTCTTTAGTTAATAATGTTAATTTCAACCTTTATATGTCATGTTAATTTCAATGCATTATTGAAATCAAAAGTTGTATATATTAATATTATTTAATGGACATTTCCTTTGTATTATTAAAGATTACTAAATACTGTAACCAATGCACTGCTCATTGTTGGTTAAACTGACCACAAAATCAAAATGGGCAATTCTCACGATTCCATATAAATACTAAAATCACGATATGATACTTATCACGATATCAGAACCCACAAATATTCCACCACTGCATTATTATACATTATATTCAATTTCAACATTATATATCGTCGTTTAATATAGAAATGTCACAAGAACAAAGAACGTCTTCAAAGGCCACGTCTCCTCCCACGACACAAACTTGCCCGTTTAGAATTTGCAAGGGAGCACCAAACATGGGACATTGAAAAGTGGAAGAAAGTTTTATTCTCTGACGAGAAAAAATTTAACCTGGACGGTCCTGATGGCTTCAGGACGTTACTGGCATGACAAGGAGATCCCACCTGAGATGTTTTCTACGCGGCACAGTGGAGGAGGCTCCATCATGATCTGGGGTGCTTTTTCCTTCAATGGGAAAATGGAGCTTCAGGTTGTGCAGGGGCGTCAAACGGCGACTGGCTATGTGGATCTGTTGCAGCGGGCATCCCTCTTGACCGAGGGCCCTCGTCTGTGCGGTAATGACTGGGTCTTTCAACAGGACAACGCTGCAATTCACAAAACCTGCCTGACAAAGGACTTCTTCCAGGAGAATAACGTTGCTCTTTTGGACCATCCTGCATGTTCACACTGATCTAAATCCCATTGAGAACATCTGGGGATGGATGGCAAGGGAAGTTTACAAAAATGGACGTCAGTTCCAGACCGTGGATGCCCTTCGTGAAGTCATCTCCACCACATGGAGCAACGCTCCCACAAGCCTCCTGGAAACAGTTGCATCAAGCATGCCGAAGCGAGTTTTTGAAGTGATCAACAAGAACGGTGGGGCTACTCACTACTGAGTCCTTTTTTGACACTTTTAGTACTGTTGTGCGTTTATCTTTGGGCTATGGTCTTAAACTTTTGATCAGCTGATGAACGGCCTGTTTGAGTTTAAATGCAGTTTCCAATAAATTGCCTATATATATATCCTTAGTGTCTTTTGAATGCAGTTCTATACATGCTGTATATACCAAGCACAGATGTACTTGATAACTAACTTAACAAATGCCTCTTTGTAAGCCCTTACATTGCAGTCATTCAATGAAAATGATGAATGCACAATATTTATAAATAAGAGTTCATAAGAGTCATATTCAGTTTAGAATGCACTTTCCATGACTTTGATCTCTGAATGATGAGTACGAACATGCTCACCTGTCATTGTCCAATACAGCTTTTTTCTCCAGATTATAGATTTGCACTTGATGTTCCTCTTTTTGATTTTGAAGCTGTTCTTCCAAAGACCTGCGTTCGGCCATAAGCTTCTCTCTCTGCATAGAGAATTCCTCCAAAGACGCCAACTTGCCGGCTGAACACAAAAAGGTAAACACATTTTAATTAGGGACACTGGCAATCTTGATAGGTAGGTGCATTTATCACCATAAACTTATATTATACTGCCTGACTAAAAAACGTTTCTATTAACATTCTTAGTGTTAAGAATATTCAAATAATCTGAAAAAACGTTCCCAATACAAAGAACCCTTTGATCAATGAAAAGGTTCCATGGAACCACCAATGCCATTAGGAACCTTTATTTTTAACACTAAGAGACAATTGGTATGTTTACATTTTATTTTAGATTTGTTTTGGATATATGAAAATATGTGACTGCACAGAATCTTTTACCAAGCGCCATGTTCTCAGATGTGAGTTTTTCCTTATTTTCCTGAAGTTCATGTCTAAGCATGCTCAGTTGTAACTCAAAAGACTCTCTCTCAGCCTCTTGGGCTTTCTGGTGTCTTGATAAAGTCTCCTCCAGATCAGTCAGTTCATAATCTTTTTGAGCCAGTGTGCGTTTCAGGTAGACAACAATGTCTTTCTTCCCTTTCTCCACATTATCAATCTTAGAGGATAAGTCCTTTTCTTTAACCTCCAATTCATCACATTTATGCTGGTATCTGCAAGAAAAAAGACAAGGTCGCAGCTCTTAATAACACGAATGAGGCACTTCCTGTATGACATATTTGGTTAAGTATATTGCCTGGTTAAGTGTATTGTCTGGTAAATTATTAACATTAAATATATAATAATCCAAAGTCTGCTCATTTTATTTCCCAATTCCCACAAAGGCACAGACCAGGGCTAAACGAGTAAAACACATTTGGCCTTCTATTACTCTGAAGATGCAATTATAACCTTATATATTTAAGTAAACGTACTGAAACTTCTATCAAGTGGTCAAACATCGACATCATCATTAGGTGAGTGTTTCCTGCCACGTGCCCATTGCTTTAGGACTCACATATAAATGTGCAAATGCGTTTTATTTTTGGGGTTGTCGGTTTTTTCTCAAATAAATTCATACGTATTTGAATGTCGTGTAGGCTAAACCTCCATAAAACTCTTATGTAACAAAATAAACAACAATTTCAGTGGTCGTGGTAAATTGCCAGAACTCTCACCTTTCCAGTCGTTCCTCCAAATCACGTATCTGAGCCCGGTAAAAGATTTTGTCACTCTCCGTTAATTCTTCACCGTTTTTCTGTTCCGGCGCAATAGTTTCCTTTTTATTTGATATATCTCCGCTGCCCTTTCCATTCTTTTTGGGAGGCATTGAACTTTTACGTGCTTTAAACTTAACAGTCTGAGAAGTAACTTAAACAAATGTAATTGTTTCTTGTTGCCATGGACAGTAGTTACTGCGGTTGTGTCATGCGCAACAAGGGCTTTTTTCACAAAGGCTATTCAAAATCTGAAATTGTTGAAAATGTTGTACAACGTTGTTTGGCCATATTAAACAACAGTTTCGCTTTCATTTTTAAATTCGCTTTTCATTATTAAAAGCCGAGTTGTACCCTTTCATTGACTCATTTTGGCCTCATAATATTTTACATATGATTAGGCTATAGGTAGGCTACATATTGTTATCAATAGCTCATATGATGCAAGATCACATGGGGGTAGGGTAAAAGGCCCCTTAATGTAATTTGCAATAAAAAAAATATTTACACTTACCTAAACACCTAATGCTGAAGCCAATTGATTTGGATAATGAGGGGGGCAATTTGTTGTGGCAGTGTGTAGTGTTCATATCGACTGCTCACTCTTGGATATTTGTGAAGCTAATACACATACATTGTAGCTCTAAAATGTACACCAGTTAATCACTAATAACAGAAAAAAGAACAAAAGATGTTCAATAATTAACCATGCTTTTCATCCAGGAAAAGGAATTTTTTGTCCCACAAATTATTTTACACAAAATATACCTCGAGAAGCCTGGCAATATTAATTTAAAATGTAAACTTTTTTTACTAACAGCCTACACATTGTGGCGAGATAGATAAATAAAAAAATAAAAAAATAAAAATAGCTTAATCTTTAGACCTGTTTACCCTAAATCAAAAATGTATTAAGTATTCTAACTAGGCTACTATGTATTAACATTTAAAACCTGATACAATGTAGCCTATTTATTGTGTACATGTTTTACATTAAGTTTATATTAAAAATGCCTGCGTGATGTAATTACAGTAAAGTATAGCTATCCATAATTACCCCCCTGTGCCCTTAGCCCATCATTGATATTTGGAAATAACAGTAGCCTATAGCTATAACAAAATAAAATAGTTTTTTCTGTAAAACATTTAATGTAGCCTACATTTCTGTTGGCTAAAAGTTTTTGCATTTTATTTCATTTAGGATGTTTTACATATTTTACAGTTTTTGTTTGGCAGCCTTTTAGTTTTTTATGGTGAGCTGTCCCATTACGCCATCTGGTGGTGATTTCGCGAATAATTATAGCCATTATCTTTTAGAATTTTACATAAATTTGTATAAGAAAGTACATGTAAATGTACAGATGTTAGATGTAAATAGGCCTACATTAAATACGCCTAATATAAAGAATGACCTACAGTCTTTAGCAAATGTCTGAGTGTGGTGCATGTGGCTTATAAGCCGTTTTGGGAAGCTATTATGTTTTGTTTACTTTTTACATTTTTAGAACCTTAGGACTACGCCTACTGTTATATTCACTTTATCTGCGAGCGTTCTGTGCTCAAGCCATACCAGTCAGAGACTGGCGCAAGACGACCTGATTGACACGGTGCATAAGCATGGTCTCTAGTGAACTATAAACAAAAGCTTTTTGCTAAAAATAACAGGCATTTTGTTTAGGACTATGATAAAGTTGACACGTTGGAGGGGGATGAGAAAAATACAGAAAGTAACGACGTCATCATGAGACACTGCAATATTGTAGCAAAGAATAATAGACGCGATGCGTGTCAGCTGTCAATGCACTGCGGGTGAAATACACACAAGGACACTGATGGAATTCCTCTCACCAGAGATACCAACTCTCATGACCATGTTAGTAGTGGTTTATGACAGTTGAAGTTAGGCCTACTTAAACAACTTTTAAACATGGAATATTAAGAGTAATTGTATAACAATGAGTTCTACGCTGAGTGCTGAGGTGAGATATTACACAATTATGTGAAATGTTTTTGAACTGATTCATTGAGTCTGCTGATTATGGAACCAATCGTAGAATTAGCATTCGGTGTACAGGTAAACTTTCACATCGTTTGTGTTTATAGTGATAGATGGTGCTTGTTTATGGATGTCTGAGGGGAGAGAGGTTCGGGGAGGGGAGTAAGCTCGTTATGTAACTGCTGTTTGGAAATGTGTTTTCGCGCTCCGCTTTTTGAGTCTGACATTCCTACAGTTCCACTGGGATTCCGTTATAAACATCACAGCGAGAGGAGATTACAGAAGAAAACACAGAGAAAACGTGCGTAGAGTAGGCTACGTGCTCATCCTCATCCTATATTGTAGAACCTCGTAGTAAGGATATTTGTGGAAGGATTTTGTATCGAGAACAAGTGAAGTGTCTGAGTCTAGTAAATTGGAGGATGACTTTGGTGAGAATCCCTGTCTGGTAGGAGGTTATTTTATGGTTGTAAAAGGTTGTTTGTGGGATTGCTCTATAATATAAACGGATTAAATTATTGAGTAAGGTGTTTAAGTGTCTTCTGATAGCCTGTGTTTTTTAATGTAATGCAAAAAATATCACTTTCGTAATGATTTCACAGAGGAAAACAGCAAAACAATGCACATCCTCATCCTGTTATATCATGTGGTGTGTCTGGGTCTAAAAAGTTTTTTAGAGAATGACTTTAATATGAATCCCTAAGTTATTAGTTGCTGAAAGGTTGTTTAGAAGACTTCTAATTTATATTGTAAATAAATTATTGGAGTAGCGTGTCCCCTAAAATGGTTATGGCATTATTATTAACAGCAAAAATCTTTTTCCTATTTTTATTTTTTTAATTTATTTAAATAATTATATATATATATATATATATATATATATATATATATATATATATATATATATATATATATATATATATATATATATTGGATTGGGGGGGGTTGTCAGTATTTCTTTGGGGGGGGGGGGGGGGGTCTTATTTCACATCCTGCCCAGTGTTGTCTTACACACAATGTTAATGTTAAAATGATATGAAAACAAATGTATTATATGTAAACATATGTATATGTTTACAAAAATATATGTAAAATTGAGAAAGAAGAAATTGAGATTTCTGGCTACACTTATGTCTCTTACGCATACGTGTCTGACTGTGAGCACCATGTGCTGAGGAATGTGTTTTTTATGTGCTGCATTTTAGAAGGCTACGTTCTGTACAGAGCGCTAAATGGTTGATTGTGAAACTGTGAGAGGGAACTGGTGTTGTAATCTCTAAGATATTCAGGCTGTCTGGCATGGAGGCTTTTTGTTTGGGAATGAACGCAGCAGGCTGTGTTGTCAGATGTGCCTGTGGTCCAACAGTTAATGTTCTGAGCTGTGTAACGGCATCCCCATAATACACAGAGGATATAGTGGTCATGGGAAAGAGCAGCATGTGTTTTTCCTCTGACAGTTTCCTGCCTTGGAGCCACCTGCCTGTCACTTTATACTCAATGTGAAGTTACTAGTTACCACAATAATTTGATTGTTTCCCTGCATTTACAGGCATTCCGGTCCCATGGAAAACAGTGGTGTTTATGTAAAGGTATTCTATACTTCATGATAAATTAACGTGACATTGTGACATTGCTAAGGCAAACCTTCAGTCATGCTTTCAGTCATGCAGATCATTTAAAGGGATAGTCCACCTATAATTTATTATCATAATCACCCTCATGTTGTTTCAAACCTGTTTGACTTTCTTTCATCTGTGGAACACAACAGAAGATATTTTGAAGAATGGTGATACCTAAATATTTTAGGTTCACATTGATTCCATTGTATTTTTGTCCATACAATGGAAGGCAATGAGAAACAAACTGAACAGTGTTGCCCAAGGAAGAAAGAAACCCATACAAGTTTGCAACAACATGATGGTAAATGATGACAGAATGTTTTTGAGTGAACTATTTCTTTTGAAGAAAAAAAAAATGTGTATATATATATATATATATATATATATATATATATATATATATATATATATATATATATATATATATATATATATATATATATATATATATATATACACAGCAGTGATATTTAAAGAAAATGCAATTTAAAAGGTTATTCTGCTTTTCTGTTGACATTCCCTCACAAAGCGGTTGTCGCAAATGAATCTGAGAGCTTAGCCATTAAACTTAATTGAATTAAGATGGGTGACACAAAAGGGCTTGGACTGCTGCCCATGTCTTCAGAATGGTTGAGGACAAACAGGGTTACTGTAGGCAACCAACTGTGCCAAATGTTGCTGTTTGTTTTAAGGCAACTGAAAATGGGCTCACATTTAAATAGAGATGCTTCACATTATACCACTGGTAGTTCTGTTGTAGCCTCGAGAACAAAGGCAGTCTTTTCACCATTACTGTCGTTTTTCTTATGCACAATGGTTATTTAACATGCTGGACATTTTCCCATCATTTAAGTTTAAGTAAATCAGTTTTATTGCTCCAGATGAACATATAAAAACAACTGGATAATAGGGCTAGTTGGTGCTTGTAAGACTCCACACAATGTTGTTAGCGATAAAATATTGGCCTATTACAAACTGCAAACACAGTGATGTCACCTTAACAACTGACCAAAACTGCTCTAGCCACTTAAACTCCAAGGACCCTGTACAGGGTCAGGAATGACATCGTCATGTATATACTTTCCAATTTTTTTTGCCGGCAAATTTTTTGTTATGTCTGTGGAGGAGCTATGATATTATATCTTGTACCATTTGAAAGCTTAGGATATATGCATCACTTTAGCATTTGTTTTACACAAAGTAATGTATTTACACTAAATTACTCTGATGTCATTTCCGCCTGGATTTGGCCTACCCAAATTGAAAAGCTTCCCATACACACATACAGTGGTCTAAGTTCAAAATGTTGGTGTCATTTGACAGGAAACCTTTTAAAGTTACATAAAACAATGCTAAAAGTGATAAACATGTAAGTATATGTTGTGTAAGCTGTTATAACCCCCCCCCCCAAAAAATTAGGCGAAAAAAAATATATAAAAAAATATGATTTGTTATATAAATTCATTTTTGAAAGTGTGTAACTCAGGCCCTGTGTGCTCTAGGACCCTGCAGACAGTTTGGGCTGTTTCCAGCATGTATAATTAATTTAATGACACTAGGATATTGCGTGTATATCCCTGTATATGGTGGTGGAGGGGGGTAGCAGGGTCGGGGGAGGGGGGAAAAGAGGGGGTCATCCCTTCCGACCCATTTGAATAAATCTTGCATACAACATGACACAGACACAACTTCTTTTTTCCACTATTTTCTGGAATTTAGTGGAAAAGGCCCAAACTGTCTGCAGGTTCCTAGAGCACACAGGGCCTGAGTTACACACTTTCAAAAATGACTTTATTAAAAAAAAATCAAAATGCACCTACTTTTTTGTTTACTTTATACTTACAAGTTTATCACTTTTAGCAGTGTTTTATATAACTTCAAAGGGTTTCCTTTAAAATGACACCAACATTTTGATCCTATGTATGTGTGTATGGGAAGCTTTTCAATTTGGGTAGGCCAAATTCAGGCGGAAATCCCAAAAAATGGCCCTGGAGTATAAGAGGCTAGATGTGAGTCACTTGAGTCACTGGTTTAATAGGAAGTGATAGGCTAATGATTTCTTAATTTTGATGGTTTTTCATCATTGCTTGATTTCCTGTAGTTTTCTAAGGAGACATGCCAACTGAATTCCCCTTCAGTCAAACTAAAGCAGGAGTTGGAGAACGAGCTGAAATTGAACAGCTGTAACTTATCAAGTCACGGCTGGTATCACGGTCGCATACCTTGGGAGGTGAGACTGTATATTTTTATATAATATGTTGTATCCTTATATGTTTGCATGTTCTTGGTTTGACTAGTGCTTCATCTCAAAATACATATTAATATAACAAACAATATGATTTAATAATTGCTTCTTGCAGGTGTCTGAGTCTCTCGTGCAACAGAATGGGGACTTTCTAGTCCGTGACTCCCTCACTAGCATTGGAGACTATGTCTTAACCTGCTACTGGAACCAGAATGCTCTTCATTTCCTCATCAGCAAGGTTCTGCTCAGATCTTATGACGCATATACTCAAGCGCAGTATATTCTGGAGGAGGAAACGTTTGATTCTGTGCCGACGTTGGTCCATTTCTATGTTGGAAATAAAAGGCCTCTGACAAAGCAGAGTGGTGCCTATATTTACTCACCAGTTAACAGGACACTTCCATTAAGATACTTGGGAACCATGTTCGGGCTACCAAGTGTGGAGAGCAGCCCGTTGAACTCACCAACCAGGCAGAAAGGAAGCCAAAAGAAGAGGGAAAGCATAACTGTGACAGAGGCTTTGGAAATTGAGTTGATAAGACCACAGAGGTGAGTTTTATGATAGAAATTGTTCAGAAAATCCTAAATAAATGTTATTAGAAGTGAAGTGTTTAAAAATATGATGGATGCAATATTGGACCCACGGATGGGGCACAGAGTAGCCTGGCTAGGCGTAGAGTTGAATTGGTTTATTTCTCAGCCTTAAAGTGATACTTAACCCAAAAAATGAAAATTCTTCCATCATTTACTAACCCTCATGATGTGCCAGATGTATATGACTTTCTTTTTTCAGCTGAAAACAAACAAATATTTTTTTAACTCACTCTCTGTGAGCCCATAGAAGGCAAGTACGAGACTTCTAAACCATTGCTTCAGAGCTAATGTCAAATGACTTCACTTACGTGGGAAGTGATGGTGAATCATGATTGTTGAGTTTCACAACACGCTTACACCATGCTTATGTCAGGTCAAATCATATGACAGTTGGCCTAGTTTATTGTTAAATAGATGTTAAATATTAGCATTTCTTACATATCATTTCACTTCAGAAGGCATCATGAGCCAGATTCACTAAACAGGTCAAATTGAGAGGACGATTAAAAAAAAAAAACATGCAGATACGAGTGGAAAGTTAACAAAAACCTGGAGCAGCACAAATTAGTATCTGGTTTAAAGCTCCACTGTGTAACTTTTTTTGTTTATTCTTAGCTAAAAACACTTAGTTCTTTCAAAAATATATGTGCTCATTAATGTATATTTACTTCTTTCAAGTAATAAAGTATTATCGTAAGTTTATAATATGCCATTGAAAATACATACGGGTGAGGGGTTCGAATGCTGGTCGCCATGTTGCCCCTCCATCTTGAAAGTACATTAGCCAAAGAGGGACATACCCGTAAATTCAAGCTTCGCCTTTCATGTTTTTAACACTCGATGGCACCGTGGCGAATGTGAAGAGGGGGATTGCATTATTAATCTTGGACTAAATCGGCCACTGTAGGAGTTAAAACGAAATCAGAATTGAGAGGAACAGAAACTAATATTCCCTGGATGGTCATATACCTTTTCACCGCTAGATGGGGCAAAATATCACACAGTGTAGCTTTAAGACATTCTTTTTGGAGGAGTTAACTAATACCAGTAAAATAGGCCTACGCAAATATCAATAAACTGACTAGTGCAAACTTTAGTAAATCACCTTGCATGCCTAATTTAAATACTCTCCTCCCATAAATGTTGTGTCTGAAAGAGAAACTCCTACAAATGCATGCAATAAGGCTAGTTGCCTTTTCAGCGCAAATTTTTCATTTCATGTTTTTAGTAAATCTTGATTTGAATCTTTAACGCCAAAAGAGGGTTTGATCTTGCCCCATATGGATTACCATCGTGTTCACTTTGTTTGGTTTTTGAAGTATCAAATTTGGAGGTCCTGTACACATTATATGGACTCACAGAGATGGATTAGTTTTCAAAAAATCTTTGTTTTCATCTGAAGAAAGTCTTAAACATCCGGGACAGCATGAAGGTAAGTAAATGATGAGAGATTTTTCCATTTAAGCAACAGCAAACAGATCTGCAAAAATAATGACTGTTTTGAAAACATTCCCTCTATCTGCCATTCGTCAGTCAAACGCATAGCCACGCCCAAACACATCTCATTGGTTGTGCCGGCGTTTCTGTTGTTAGGCTGGTCTGTCTATCTATCTATCTATCTATCTATCTCTCTATCTATCTATCTTCATAAATCTCATGCTGTAAATGATTAGGTTTTGTTTTAATAATTGATTGTCCTGTTGTGTATTCCACAGTGATGTGGTGAGGAGTTTTGATGGCACTGTAGAGCAACGCCTTGTAGCGTCGTCTTCCCCCATATTAATGAGCACATGTAAGATTCAGTTCCCTTCAAATTAAGTAAAACCAGAAAATCAGAGAATATCATTGTGATTGTGCACCCGGCTTTTGTCTCTTTAGTGGCCAGGCGGCGAAGGAGCCCCTCGGAAAACAGGAAGTTTGTTATAGTCCCTTCATCACCTGTTCTGCAAAGGTCCAGTGAAATACGGCTTTGTTCGTCCCCCCCTGAAAACACTCTCATCTATTTGGAACCAACAGTACATCTTCTGTCCTCCATGACACATTCCCATCAAAACAACAGAGAAGCAAACCATCCATATAATGACCTAGTGATTTCTCAAACTGACCATGTTACTACAAATCATCCCTTTGTAAGACATGAGATACAGACTTTGGATCGCGGAGAGGAGTACGACGAGGATTATTTAGTGCCTTTCACTATAGACACAGTTTCCTGTTTCAGACCTAGTGTGTACCAGTCACCACTGCTGCCCCCAGAAAATAAACCTCTGGAGACCAAAATGCTGAAAAGAGTGAAGGATGTCCTGTTTGAAGCTGACATAAAGACAATGGCGATGTATATTACCAAAGCTGACTGCATGGTAGGTTTGATTTTAGGTTACTTCTCATGCATTGAAGTTCATTAGGGCTGCACGATTTATCCAAATAAAACCAATATTGCAATATGACTTATAAAACTCAATATTGCGATTATCAAAACACAAAAACTGTATTTGAATTAAATAAACATACGCACTGTGTGCTTCATAGTGTTAATTTACACAAAGGCACCTCATAAATCAGTGTTTTATTATTATCATAATTTTTTCTTAAATACTGACATTTTTTATTTTATATTGAAATATTAGAATAGTGAGTTTTGGGTTTATTATTATTATTATTATGTAATAATATTGATACGTAATCAGAACCGTTTTGCAAATTGTGCAGCCCTACAAATAAAGTGCATTGTATCATTATTATTAAAATCAATCAGTTATCAGAAGTTTTTTAAATGCCCACCAAATCAAAATTGAAATCAAATCGAATCAAATCCAAATCAAAATGCCCACCAAAATTATATTACATTTAATCTGGATCTTCTGAACGTTTTGATATTTGTTTGTTTTTTTCCCCCCAATTAAAATGTTTTTGGAAACTTTTAAATTCAGGGAAAAAAATTATAATTCAGAAAACAATTCCCCAGATCATGTTATGATATATATTTGATCTTAAATACAGAAAAAAACAGTAATAATGTTAAATATTATCATTCTACTATGAAGATTTATTGTCAATGTTGGAAACATTTTTAAGGATTTGAGAACAACATTTGTACAAAATAGAAATATTTTATAACAATATACATCTTAACTATCACTTTTTATCAATTTAACACATACTTCAAAAACTGTACAGTATTATTTATTAATATACAGTACCTATTTTACTGGTAGTGTATATTGTTAAAATAGATTTATGTTTTAAATAAATGCTGTTCTTTTTTAACTTTTTATTCTTTAGCCTAAAAAGTATCCCAGTGTAACACTCCACTGAGGCGGGGTTTAGATGAACCCAAATGCAGTTCCCTTTCGTTCAGTCACTCCGACGTAACGTCAGTGACTGACGAATGGGGGTTTCGCCTAGAAGCCAATCATCTTCGAGATCTTAGAAAGCGCCCAATGGCAGTGCCAATGCCATGGGCATGCGAATTTGCATGCGTAACTCCGCCTACCCACCTGGGTATATAAGGAAGTAGCTGGCATGAATCGCATTATGTTTCTGCTTCGGAGCCAAGAGCATCTCTTCACTCCGGCACGCCTGAATTCTGAAGTCCTCTCTTCAGTCTTCGAGACGAGCGGTTCTCCAGGGTGTTGGTGTAACGGCGCGTTCCAGCGATCTCACATTGCCTGCCTGCTGATCTGTGCAGTGATCTGCAACAGCTGTGTGTGTTTTCCCTGGGCGCTTCGGCACTCTGCAGAGCTTCCTCTCACAAAAAGAGCTTGCATGTGGCACGTCTTTTTCAAGACGGGTTGCCCGCGCACTTCCAGGTGCGGTCGATATCTGTTGCTGTCTTTGGGACGCATTCACTGCTCGACGTGTTTGGGCCCAGCACATTCGGACAGTGTTTGTGGATGTGCTGTGTTCCCTCTGTGGGAACATGACCATCGCGATGTTGTGGTCGAGACTCAATGATCTCTGTAAAGAGAGAGAGTCCCCTCTGCCACACCCCGATCTACCATCTCCGAGAGAGGTGGTACTTTGGCTGGTGGCCAGGGTGACCTGAGGGCGGTGCTGTGGTATTAAGAACCCCGACGATCATTCCTCGGGCCACTCCCGCCCTCTTGCACATCGCTTCCAGTGAGTGTTGGACTGAAGCAGCGGGACCGTCTGCTGACGCCCCGTTCGTTTCGTTCATACTCCAGATAGCGGCGAGAGGTCGATTGCCGCATCTCAAGGTGGGCTAGGGTCCTTTGGGGATGACGATTCGGCTATGCTCCGCCTCCGGGTGTGGTAGCACTGTAGAATCTGACCTAGAGTTGACAGCCATGTTATCTCGGGCAGCCGCGAGCCTCGGGCTGGTGTGAATTTCCACCCTGTCACGAGTGCTCGCGGTTGGGCGATTGGTTTTTGGAGGTGGCACCCGACAGCTGCGGGCCCCGCCCCCAATGCCATTTCGCTCCCAAGATGCATGAGGAGTGCACGCGGTCCGGGAGATCTCCGGGTCTTCCCGCGACCGTTTGGTGGCCTCCTCCGCCTTCTCTGCCCTTGAGGGGTCGCGGCCTAAGGGTACACTGGGGTCCCTCCCTCTCAGTCAGGTGCTCTGTTGCGCACTACGGTGTCCACTGAGTGCATGGACTTGACGCGGTGAGGCTATCCTAAGCGCCCTCCCAAGCCTGCTGGCTCGTCTACTTCGGTGGCGTAGTCCAGCAGTGCTATGGGGTAAGCTGCCGCCCCGATGCGTATGCACGAGGACAGAGCTGATCCAGGGCTTACGAGCCCCCTCGCAGAGCAGACCCCAGTGGAACGCGAGCCCTTCCCTGGTCTCCTCTGTCAGGGCGCAGTCGTTACCAGTGCCTCGACACCGGGCCGCTATGCCACCCGAGTCCGGGCCGGTAACACTGCCTCGAGGAAGGCGTGCCGCCACCGATCCCGCCCAGCGCGGCATAGGTGACCACACGCCCCCTGGGTCAGGAGATGTCCACAGCTGTGGTCCGGGAAAGACAACTGGCCTTACTTGGTCGATGTGGGACGGCTGAGTGAGCCCGCCTCCTCAGCTTGCCCATATCCCAGGCCGGCCTTATCGGCGGCACGGTCAGGGACTGCGTCCAACAGTTCTTGGCTGTCCCCAGAGGCAGACTGAGGCCATCTGCCCCGGCGGCCCGCTGCTGCACCTAAGCGCCGCCGGCACAGTTGCCTCAGCCTCCTCGCCGCCAGGGCGACTTCCTGCGACCCCCTCCCGCGTGGCCACAGCAGCAGCCTTCACCCTGGCCACGCCACAGGGCGCGCTGCAGGAAGACGTCCCAGTCCGCGCCAGCCCCGCAGCCTGCTGAAAATAAGGCCAGCGGCGCTCCGGACGTGGACAGTTCTGGGATGGGCAGTTCTTTCATGGGACGGTGGCAGGTCCGCCCCTTCCCCCGGTGGAGGGCCGGGGGAGAATCCTTTGTCCAGCTGCGTGCCCACGGGTCAGCAGCAGCCTTTGCAAGAAAGAACTGATTAACCCATCCCTGAGCACCCAGAGACCGGTGACGGCAGTGTGCGCCGCCCCCGGGCCACGCCGCTCTCGTCCCTCTCTGTCGCCAGCCCCCCTCTCAGAGCAGACCCCAGTGGAACGCGAGTCCTTCCCTGGTCTCCTCTGTCAGGGCGCAGCTGTTACCGCCGCCCCGACACCGGGCCGCTACGCCACCCGAGTCCGGGCCGGTAACGCTGCCTCGCTGCCCCACCGAGGGTACGCCAATGCTCCGCGTGACCCCGTTGGTACACTCCCTGGGAGCGTGGCTACAGCTGCCGGGACTGTCCCGCTGGGTCGCACGGACCATCCGGCTCGGCTACGCGATTCAGTTCGCGCGAGCTCCTCCCCGCTTCCGGGGTGTCCGGTACACCGTGGTGGGGTCCAATGCCCCAGTCATGCGTGCGGAGATCGCGACCCTACTGGCGAAGGGCGCGGTTGAGCTCGTCCCTCCAGCCGAGATGAAGTCCGGCTTTTACAGCCCTTACTTCATTGTACCGAAGAAATCCGGTGGGTTACGACCGATCCTGGACCTTCGCGTCCTGAACCGATCCCTGTACAGGCTTCCGTTCAGGATGTTGACTGCGAAACGCCTTTTCGAATGCGTTCGTCCATGCGATTGGTTTGCAGCGATCGACCTGAAGGACGCGTACTTCCATGTGTCCATCCTTCCGCGACACAGACCGTTCCTGCGGTTTGCGTTCGAAGGGCGGGCATATCAGTATGCCGTACTACCATTCGGGCTAGCTCTGTCCCCTCGCGTCTTCACGAAGATTGTCGAGGCAGCCCTTGCGCCACTCAGGCAACAAGGGGTTCGCATCCTGAACTATCTCGACGACTGGCTCATACTGGGCCACTCTCGGGACCGGGTGTGCGAACACAGAGACCTGGTTCTCCACCACTTAGCTCGTTTGGGCCTTCGGGTCAACTGGGAGAAGAGCAAACTCTGCCCCGTGCAGAGGATCTCTTTTCTCTGTATGGAGATCGACTCGGTCGCCATGTGCGCGCAGCTTACCGGCTTGCGCGCGCAGTCGCTGCTGACTTGTCTCAGGCAGATAGAGAGCAAGAGTGCGGTTCCACTGAAACTATTTCAGAGGCTCCTGGGGCATATGGCATCTGCAGCCGCGGTGACGCCGCTCGGATTGCTTCATATGAGACCGCTTCAGCACTGGCTTCGCGATCGAGTCCCGAGATGGGCATGGCGGTCTGGCACGCTCCGGGTCCCAGTGACTCAGGCCTGCAGACAGACACTCACCCAGTGGTCGAACCTCAGCTTTCTACGGGCAGGAGTGCCCTTAGAACGAGTTTCCCGGCATGTTGTTGTATCAACAGATGCGTCCACCACGGGTTGGGGTGCCATGTGCAATGGACATGCAGCCGCCGGTTCTTGGTCAGAGAGCCAGAGCCGCCTGCATATCAATTGCCTCGAGTTGCTGGCAGTACGGTTCGCCCTGCACCGCTTCCGGGCGTTGCTGAAAGGTCAACACGCACTAGTCAGATCGGACAACACGGCCGTAGTAGCGTACATCAACCACCAGGGCGGTCTACGCTCCCGCCGCATGTCTCAACTCGCCCGCCATCTCGTTTTATGGAGTCAGAAGCGCCTGAGGTCCCTTCGTGCTGTCCATATCCCGGGGATCCTGAACCGTGCAGCCGACGAGCTCTCACGGGTCCAGCCAATCCCTGGGGAGTGGAGACTCCATCCCCAGTCAGTCCAGCTGATTGGGATCAGTTCGGGGACGCACAGGTAGATCTGTTTGCCTCCCACGACTCGCCCCACTGCAGCCTGTACTATTCCCTGACCGAGGGCACGCTCGGCACGGATGCACTGGCGCACAGCTGGCCGCGGGGCCTACGCAAGTATGCGTTTCCCCCAGTGAGCCTTCTTGCACGTCTTCTGTGCAAGGTCAGGGAGGACAAGGAGCAGGTCATCTTGGTCGCCCCGTTCTGGCACGGCCGGACCTGGTTCCCAGAACTAGTGCTCCTTGCGACAGCCCCTCCCTGGCCAATCCCTCTGAGACAGGACCTACTCTCTCAGAGACGGGGCACCCTGTGGCACCCGCGTCCCGATCTTTGGAACCTCCACGTGTGGCTCCTGGACGGGACGCGGCAGGTTTGAGTACCCTACCACCTCCGGTGGTGGCTACCATCACTTCCGCTCGGGCCGAGTCCACGAGACAGGCCTATGCGTTGAAGTGGAACCTCTTCGTCAATTGGTGCTCTTCTCGCCAAGGAGACCCCTGGAAATGCCCGATCGGGTCTGTGCTATCTTTCCTCCAGGAAGGGTTGGATCGAAGGCTGTCTCCATCCACCCTGAAGGTTTATGTGGCCGCTATCGCCGCCTACCATGACCTCCTGGACGGGAAAACGGTAAGTAAGCACGACCTGATCATCAGGTTCCTGAGGGGTGCAAGGAGACTACATCCTCCTCGTGCTCCTCTCGTACCCTCTTGGGACCTCTCAGTAGTTCTAAGTGCTCTGCAGAGGGCCCCATTTGAGCCTTTGCGGTCAGTAGATGTTAAGTTCTTGTCTATGAAGACAGCGCTCCTGACCGCACTGGCCTCCATCAAGAGGGTAGGGGACCTGCAGGCATTTTCGGTTGACGAAGCGTGCCTGGAACTCGGCCGGCCGATTTTCACGTGATCCTGAGACCCCGGCCTGGATATGTGCCCAAGGTTCCCACCACTCCGTTCAGAGACCAGGTGGTGAACCTGCAAGCGCTGCCTTTGGAGGAGGCAGACCCAGCCTTGGCATTGCTCTGTCCAGTACGCGCCCTTCGCGCTTACGTAGACAGGACGCAGTGTTTCAGGACCTCAGACCAGCTCTTTGTCTGTTATGGTGGGAAGCTGAAAGGGTAGGCTCTCTCAAAGCAAAGGCTGTCTCACTGGATAGTGGACACCATTGTTTTGGCTTACCAGCAGCAGGGACGCCCATGTCCCCTTGGGGTCAGGGCCCATTCCACCCGGAGTGTGGCCTCCTCTTGGGCTTTAGCACATGGCGCTCCGCTGACAGACATCTGCAGAGCTGCAGGCTGGGCGACACCAAACACATTCGCCAGGTTTTATAACCTCCGAGTGGAGCCTGTACCGACTATGTACTCGCCTCTACAAGTGGCCGGTAATGGATTGGCTCAGGTGTCTTCGCTTGCTCGCCATTCCACTCCACGGACTGGATACGTGCGATATTCTTCTCAGGTGAGTTCCCCGAGAGCCCTGAGCTCCTCCAGCACTGACGACGCCGACGCCAGTAAGTCTGCCCTTAGCCCAGACACTCGTGTCCGGCCAGGTGCCCCATGTGCATGGTTCCCCTCCGGCAACCCCCACATGTGTATTTCCACCGTAAGCCTCCCTGAGCGTCTGTATTCCCTTGGCAACCTTGCCACCTCCTGGGGTTAAAAATCCACCTTCGGCTGGTACCCCAGTGATCTTCCGTATGCAGCCCCCCGGGGTCATACGTGTATCCCTAAGTCCTCCCTACGGGTAGGCATCTTGGCGCATATCTCCTCCTGGAATATGCCTCCCAGTGTACCTTGGTATTCCTGCGTTAAGTAGAGGCCTTTGACCGTTCTAACTTGCATCAGGGTTCTCACGCTTGCGCAGGGCACTGGAAGACAGCCGAGTGGCGTTATTGTATTGGGACCCCCATTCGTCAGTCACTGACGTTACGTCGGAGTGACTGAACGAAAGGGAACGTCTCGGTTACGTATGCAACCCTCGTTCCCTGAGGAGGGAACGGAGACGTAACGTCCCGCTGCCACTTCCGCTGTACCGCTGGAACGGCCGAGAGTTCAGTCTTGGCTCCTCAGCAGGTAACATAATGCGATTCATGCCAGCTACTTCCTTATATACCCAGGTGGGTAGGCGGAGTTACGCATGCAAATTCGCATGCCCATGGCATTGGCACTGCCATTGGGCGCTTTCTAAGATCTCGAAGATGATTGGCTTCTAGGCGAAACCCCATTCGTCAGTCACTGACGTTACGTCTCCGTTCCCTCCTCAGGGAACGAGGGTTACATACGTAACCGAGACGTTTTATTTAACAAACTTAAAATCCAAACATAAAACAAAGACATGGCGCGACTTGAAAAAAAGGCACACAAAAGACTGGGCTTGACAAAGACTTCACTTGAAACGATGCATAAACTTGGACATAAACTAAGACTCACCAAGAGTGGATAACACATTCAATAGCATACAAAGACACATGGTAAACATGAGGGCTTAAATACACAGACTAATGACTGGACAAGGGACACCTGTGAACAATGATAAACCAATAAACCAAAGACACAACAGAACACAAGACAAGGGAGCACATAGCAGGTTCACATGACAAACCAGGAAGTGCATGACACAACATGACTGTGGGCCTGTCCCAAATGGCACACTTCATGTGCACTTTCGGTCTTGTGGACTTACAATGGCCATTGTGTGCGCATGTCTGTTAAGTCCACAAGACCGTAGGGTGTCCCATTCGTAATTTAAGCTTAAGGGGTACTTCAGCATTGGGAAGATGAATCTGTATTTAAACTGGGTCATTAATGTAGTGAAATTGTTTTTTAATTTGGTGCCTTCTAGACTGAGAAAAAAACAGATGTATTTTTGTCTCATGGGGATGAAAGACAACAATTCCCAGAATGCTTTGCTGCCCTGTGAGTCCATTCCCAAAGCCACCGCTACTGGATTACTGTAACTGAGTTGGAGAACAGACACTAAAATTAAATGAACGTGTCTGTTCAATATAATGAGTGAATCGCTGTGCAAGTGTCACAGCACAAACGCTGCAGGAGTCAGATTACATTTAACGTTATGAATGAGCTGAATGAGCTCTCGTGATGAGAGCTGAGGAAATCACGACCGCGGCATACATTCACAAATACATTCGCGTGTTCAGTCTGGCGCGTTTTCAGTTCATGCCTTTTAGCCTAAAGTAAGAACACTTACTTTGGTCTGCATAGCTTCGTTTACATGAATGCCTGCAGCTGTGAGCTGAACTGTGAGTGTGATCTCCCATCCACCATGTGCGAGTTGAAAACATGTGGAAATAGCTCCCTCTGCTGGCTGTAGTCTTTAGCCTTTTACCAAAAATTTCTCCGATGAAGCAAATATCGTCAATTTGCATCATCGGAGGAATTTTTCCAGAAATAAAATGCATAAATCTTGAATGGGGGATATAAGGAGGGGGAGCACAATCATTTAAATATACACCAGGGTTTCTACTGATACAAAGCCATATGCTAATCACTAAAGTAACCCTTTAAAGAAGGTTGCTTGTGAGCAACTGATAAACAATTTAACCCTTTGCGACTGATATGCGTCTTTAATGCACACTTTAGCTGTTACTCAGAGGACTTCTACCGTTACTCAGAGGACTTCTACTTCTACTTTAAATCGGCATTACGTCATGAAAGTGCGGACTCAGAGGAAGACCGTGAGGGTTTAGGGTGCCATTTGGGACAGTGCCTTTGAACATGATAACCTAAAAACATGAAACATGAACCCAACACCCAAACACCCTGTGACACCCAGGTTATAAAAAATTATTATTATTAGCACAACTGTTTCCAACATTAATATAATATCATCATAATAAAATGATTTCTGAAGGATCATGTGACACTGAAGACTGGAGTAATGGCTGATGAAAATTCAGCGTTGCATCACAGAAAAAAAATTATATTTTAAAAGTAAATTAAATTAGAAAACAATAAATGCATTGGAGACTTCCTTCAAAAACATTAAAAATAGAAATGTTTCCAAACCTTTGACCGGTACTATATATTATGACTGTTGTTGCTGTCATTATTATTCAAAACTCTTACTTTTGGATCTTCATCTGAGCGTTTTAATATGATTTTATTTCAAGTTAATTATGCACTGCACTATGCTCTAGTCTTAACCAGATTTTTCATCTTCACTCTGCAGGTTGCTCGAATTGTGGATATGTCTGATGATATGATGAAAGGGATGGGGGTGAGTTCGGGAATGGAGCTACTTACCCTCCCACATGGACATCACCTCCGTCAAGATCTCCTTGAAAGGTTAGTTGCCTCCACTAAATTGTTTCTTTGAGATAACAACCTCTAAATTACATTAAAATAGCCAAAACAATTATTCCTTGTCCCCTCAGGTACCACACCATGTCCATTATGTTGGCTGTACAGCTGCTAGGCTGCACAGGCAGTGCTGATGAGAGAGCCACTCTGCTGCATAGAGCCATCAGCCTGGCGTCTGAACTCAAGAGCAATTTGGGCAATTTGTTCGGATTTGCCACTGTTATGAAATGCCTCGAATTACCACAGGTTAGTAGCCTGACAAGCCAGACCCACATCAAGATGTTTGGTCTGGAAACTCACCATTGACAGGGCTCAATCCGGGGGGCGGGATAAACGGTTGTCTTTCAAACTCCCTCTGCACGCAATAGGATAGCGCTACAACCAACCAGAGCAACGAAGGTGAAACAGAGCTCGTTGACAGATTAAACTTTCGCTGTATCCGGTCGGCAAAACTCAGAACACATCTTCCTTTTTTAAGAATAACTTCAGTGTTGTTTTTTTGTTCTTTTCCCAGAGAAAAGCTTAACTCCAAGTCTTCCAGAGTCGCAGTCAAAGCTGATTCGAATGACCGCCGTTCGCCAGTTTCTGTGTTTACTAGTAGCACACTAGCACAACTCTGCTGTCATTATGTTAAGCCCCGCCCACCGACTCTATACACGATGTGATTGGCCTGACCAGAGTTTGGTTTTTACAGCTCAGACTTGTATTGAGAGTTGCTAGGCGACACTCGCGGCAGATTAGATTTGCCGCCTCTAGGGTGCATCTAGATTTCTAGGCTAACAGGTTAGGAGACTGATGGATGCATTGCTCTTGAACCATATGAAAAAAGTTTATCGATAAAATATATATATATTTTTTATTAATAACAGATGTATAAGGAAATAAATCAATACAAATGTATAATAATAAAGCAAGGATGTAACGTGATTTAATGTTTGTTGATCCTAGAACAACATTCCAATCAACCATTACAGTTTAGGAAAAGTTCGGGCTCACAACCAGGGATAGGTGCTTCTACATCAGTGTTATTCCCATATCGTTTCCCTCTGATTTTAGGGGAAAGTTATGGGAAGGGTTAGGTTTAGGAGTAGGGGTAGGAATGGGGATGGGGTTAAGAGTACATTTTCAGGCAGGAATGCTGTTCCAGGATCCATAAAATATGCCTTACTTGACAAAATCACTGCGACGTTTTATAATGTTCTAATCAGTCAGTCTTCTGCTTTTTTCAGATTGCTCGTTTGGATGAGACATGGACGGTTTTACGTCAGAAGTACACAGAAAGTGCTGTTCTTTATGAGAAAACTCTTAGACCCTCAATGAAGATGATGAATGATGGAGAAGGTATACATTCACACAAACTAATCATCTAATGTAATTTATATTCTGTTACACAAAGTTCATGTACTGACTTCATGAACAACTTCAGATTTTTTAATTAATCGACTAGTTGCTGATTTATTTAACAAATTACTACCTCAAACTGAGACTGAATGCAGGACACAGTGCTGCCAAAAAGGCTATTGCTTCTACATAACAAATGTTATTTCTGAACGTTCTCTTAACTTTCTTTTATAAGAACCTTAAGGAAAAATTCAGTTTTTAATGCTACAATTGAGGGAATGTTATGTTCTCTCATTATGAAACAAATTAAAGCAATAACCACCAAGAAGCCATGGTTTTCAGTGAATTTAGAACAGCTAAGAAGCATTTTTAGGCACAGCACAAAGCAGAAAAAATAAATATTAATGTAGTTATTCAGAAAGTGTAAAATTTGCTAAGCAACACTTTAGACCCGTTAACACCAAGGATGATAACAAAGGGTATAAAGATAATGATAGAGATATAGTTCCAAAAATCATTCTCAATATTAAAGAATAGCACATCACCGCTATAATGATAACGCTAATCTTTTCAGATCGATTTTATCTAGCTGATGAACGATAAAAACATTGACAGCCAATCAGACAGCAGACGCAATGATATTATACAGCGCCTGAAAATATAGTCCCCAGCACGCTCCCTGTGAAAGCCAAGTATAGCAGATTGTCATGTTGGTTATGTTGACGGAAGTAAGCCTATTTTCAGGCACTGCGTAGTATCTTTGCGAAGTTCCTTCATTATTAGGCAGGAATGAGAGTATAGTTCCTAGCCATATCAGTTTAGAAAAAATGCAACTTTTAATTTTCCGTTGGTCTTACTACACAATGTAACTACAGAAGAGTCGAGTTTTCAATATGAAAAATATCGAAAGTTTTTGGTGATTTTTGAGCGAGATGCTAATGGTGTAATTAGAATCAATGATCTATGCTAAGCTATGCTAAAAGTTATACCACCAGAAAAGTGGAGTATTCCTTTAAAGCGGCCGATAAGCACACACTTAGAATAAACAGAGCGATATTGTATGCTGCAACACACAGATGCAGAGGCACAGTAATACTAATGAGTATGTTTCTTGAGTAATTTACAGTGGCTTCAAACACAGCTCAGCCAATTATAATCAAGGACCGAAACTGTCTGTTTCATAAAGTAATGTTTAAAAAAAATGTTAGGTAAAAAAAACATTACATGGCCGATAAATAATGTTTTTGTGCTAACATTTTGAAAACATTGTTAAAGGGATAGTTCACCCAAAAATGAACATTCTGTCATCATTTACTCACCCTCATGTTGTTCCAAACCTGTATGAGTTTATTTCTTCTGCTGAACACAAAAGAAGATATTTGGAAGAATGTTTGTAACCAAGCAGATAGAACAACCATGGACTACCATAGTAGTGGAAAAAATACTATGAGTGTTGTTCTATCTGCTTACAAACGTTCTTCCAAATGTCTTCTTTTGTGTTAAGCAGAACAAAGAAACTCATACAGGTTTGGAACAACATGAGGGTGAGTAAATGATGACAGAATTTTCATTTTTGGGTGAACTATCCCTTTAAAAAGCGCATAACTTTGAACGAACATCCTATTAACATCACTGGAAAATGTTTGTTCATAACATTGGGAAAACCTTGTGAAAACATTCTGAGAACGGTTCCCTGTGTCAGCTGGGAAGATCCCATTTACTTTAAAGATTCTGTTTGCTTACCATTTCAAATTCTCCAATGACATCCTTAAACTCTCTTTCAGAGATAAGTGAACCCACAGAGACAGTATTTCCCCATGTGCTCCCCCTGCTGTCTCTTCTTGAAAGGAGTGTTGTGGCTCTTGAGGAGTCCGAGTCATGGGAAAGTGCAGACACTGGAGTGTCCATGGTCTTGAGCCATCTGAATGCTGCACGTACTATTGCGTGCAATGGGGGGATCTTCAGTGCTAACGCAGAGGCCAAACTGCAGGGTAATAGCTTTATAACATAAACTATTTCTAATGGTTACAGAATTCTAGGGCTATTTAGTATAGCTACACTTTTATAAAGACAATAAATAGTTTGCATTTATATTTCTTTATTTCTACCCTGTCCATTTTAAAGTCATAAGGTATCAAATAATAATACATCCAAAGATGATAAGTAATGTTAAACATAAAATTTGCATGCTGTCAATAAAAAAAATGTGATTTGATTTATTCACTATGCTCAGTTAACATAAAGGTAATGTAATAGGTCTAATTTCTAATGATGCTAATTTCTGAATTTTTATTTGCAGGGTTTCAGGAGGAAGCAGACGTTCGGGAGGTCTTTCTCACAGAGTTTCAGATGCGTCTCCTGTGGGGAAGCCGTGGAGTGGAAAGAAATAAAGATGAACGCTATTCAAAGTTTGATGAAGTGTTAACAGCTCTGTCCAACAGACTTGAGCTTTCCCACTCACCAAAATGACAGAAGGGATAATAGCTATTCACATATTATTTACAATATATCCACTTTGTTTTGTGAATGTATTTACAGATGGATTGTTTTTTTTCTTCTTCATAGGAATGGAAGGGCGTGTATGTCTGCTACTGTACATAAACTGAACACATTCTGCAATTTTAACTTATTTGATGTTGATTGTTATTGGATCTTTGTTCTTTTGTTTTATAATGTGATATTATTAAATTCATTCCCAAAGTTATATATTTTCAAGAAGAAATAGATTTAACTATGCTAATATTGTTAGCTTTAATCTTTGAAGTATTTAATTGCACTTGTTATTGGTTCATATAATCAATGACCAAATAATGGGTAATATTTACTCATATGTAAACTTTTTGGAGATTTTAAATGTATAGATTTAACTCTACTATTTCATACTACTATTTCATCTTTTATAAATAAATGTAGTTATTTCAATTTACTGTGGTACTGTATGATATTCAAGTGAAATGTTTGTTTATCTGATTTACAACCTGATTTGAAATTGTAGTAGGCTATGTACTTTGATACCAGTCACCACATCAAATAAAACTTGGGTCTTAATTGCATAATTTATTTATGCAATATTATATATATATTAATATTTTACTCATAATAACCACTTTATAATTTTTGTAGGCCTGTAATGTAATTTATTTAATTTGCTACTGATCATTATCACCGCACCCATAGACATGGCTGTTGTATACAGTATTAGCACTATGCTACTTCTATACTAGGTCTAGTTGACCTCCTTGGTAGTCTAGTAGAATACGTTGTGGTGTTTTTAAAAAAAAATACATGTTTCAAGTTTCAAGCTCATTTTTGTTTTTAGTTTGTTCCAAAATGTTTATGTAGGCTATATGCCTGATTTACATCAATTTATCAAATGTAAAATATTTGGTTTGAGCTCACCTCTCAGTGAGGAAAATAAGTATTTGAACACCCTGCTATTTTGCAAGTTCTCCCACTTAGAAATCATGGAGGGGTCTGAAATTGGCATCGTAGGTGCATGTCCACTGTGAGAGACATAATCAAAAAAAAAAAAAAAAAAAATCCAGAAATCACAATGTATATATTTTTTAATTATTTATTTGTATTATACAGCTGCAAATAAGTATTTGAAAACCTGAAAAAAAGATCAATGTTTATATTTGGTACAGTAGCCTTTTTTTGCAATTACAGAGGTTGAAAGTTTCCTGTAGTTTTTCACCAGGTTTGCACACACTGCAGGAGGGATTTTGGCCCACTTCACACAGATCTTCTCTAGATCAGTCAGGTTTCTCAGATCAGTCATTGTCATGTTGGAAGACCCAGCCTCAACTCCATCTTCAATGCTCTAACTGATGAAAGGAGGTTGTTCCCCAAAATCTTGCAATACATGGCCCCGGTCATGCTCATCCTTAATACAGTGCAGTCGCCCTGTCCCATGTGCAGAAAAACACCCCCCAAAGCATGATGCTACCACCCCCATGCTTCACAGTAGGGATGGTGTTATTGGGATGGTACTCATCATTCTTTTTCCTCCAAACAGGTTTAGTGGAATTATGACCAAAAAGTTATATTTTGGTTTCATCTGACCACATGACTTTCTCCCATGACTTCTCTGGATAATCCAAATGGTCATTGGCAAACTTAAGACAGGCCAGGAAATGTGCTGGTATTAAGCAGGGGAACCTTCCGTGCCATGCATGATTTCAAACCATGACGTCTTAGTGTATTGCCAACTGTAACCTTGTAAACGGTGGTCCCAGCTCTTTGACCAGCTCCTCCTGTGTAGTTTTGGGCTGACTTCTCACCTTTCTTGGGATCATTGAGACCCCACGAGGTGAGATCTTGCTTGGAGCCCCAGTCCGAGGGAGATTGACAGACGTACATTTTTGTCTCTAGTGTCTTTGGGCAGCTCTTTGGTCTTTGCCATGTTAGTAGTTGTATTCTTACGGATTGTGTGGGTGGACAGGTGTCTTTTTGCAGCAAACAACCTCAAACAGGTGCATCTGATTTAGGATAATAAATGGAATGAAGTGGAAGTGGACATTTTAAAGGCACACTAACAGGTCTTTGAGGGTCAGAATTCTAGCTGATGGACAGGTGTTCAAATACTTATTTGCAGCTGTATCATACTAATAAATAGATGGAGATATATATATATAGTTTTTTTTTGTGGAGATTATACTCTCAGCGGACTACGATGACAATTTCAGACCCCCTCCATTATTTCCAAGTGGGAGAAACTGCAAAATTGCAGGGTGTTCAAATACTGCATAATATTTTACTATTTGCATTCATTTATAGTCTAATCCTGATATTAAAAAGCACAAAACTACACCCCAAATTTCTAATATGGATTTACATTTTTGCTAACATAAGTGGCCTAGTAGATTGGGTAAAGGGCCTACAGTGATAAATCAGACGCAACATTGTTTTTCTTTCTTTCCACAAAATTAACAAGTATACGCAGAAATATTTGCTTACATTTTCTTTGTCTTTTTTTTATTGTTATTATCATTATTGGGACAACATAATAAATCCTTAGACAGTAAAGAAATAAATCCCAGGATTTATATAAACGCCGGAAGTTTGAGGTCACGTAATGACGCAATTACGTCTCTACGTAAAAGAATCAGTGAATTGTTCTTTGAATGAACTGCTCGAAAGAACCGATTCGCGGAAATCTGTGAAATGTATTCAGTTGTTGCCCTCTAGTGCCTGCGTGGAGCTGTAGTTGCGCTTCCGTCATCCAACTCATCTTGGAGCTTTGCTCTGAGGCTGTAGCTACCATGCTATTTATACTTGTCTTAATTTATTGTACTTCCTTAGGTACAGGTTTTGAGATAAAGTCTATTTTTTGTTCAATTTCTGACAGCTGCGACTGTGACTACAAACCAGACATAAAAGGTAAGGTGTGATATTAACAGCTGTCTCTTCAGCAATAGACAGCTAGCATTAGCGTGTGTAACGTTAGTACCCAGTAGAGGATTGAATTTATGTTTCAACATAAATATTTCTTAATACCGACTACGCTAAATTTAAATGAACCATTAGTTGTAGGTGACAGCTGATGAATCTGTAAAAATAAACAAAATGCTACATAGTTAACAGTATATCTACAGCTTTGTGTATAAAGCAGATCACTGCTTTACTGGATGCATTTGAGATACAATCCATTTAATGTTAACTTACAGCTTTCTAAAATAAAACATTTAATGCCACAAAGTGTTACACATAATTCAATACATATCAGTGTAGCTGGAAGTTTGACTGTATTTAAATATTTCAAAGAGTAACAGAAAATACATTATCATATAACAGTAAATTCAGTAAAAATATGCGCCAATAAAATAAACAAAATTAAACTTTATGACTGAGTTTCTGACGAATAGTAAAAAGCAATCGCTTATCATTCCTCTTAATTTTAACTGCAGTTGATCGCCTGGCACAGGACCCCTTAACCTGGACCAGGACCTCCAAAATGTATTTTTTTTTTCATGCATTTTTTTTTTCACTTAATTTATTATTAAATATATGATTATCCCCAAATTCCCACTTAGCTAAAAGCATGCATAATATGAAAACAAATACATTTAAAAAAGTTATTAAATTAATTAACATAATTGTTATAATTAATTGAGGCTAGTGAAACATTTTAAACCTTTTTTATTATATTTAGGATTCTTATTATACATTATGGTTGGCATTTGACAATCATTATAACAAAGTCTACACAATCTTATAATTTATGTGTATTTATTCATAACATCTTATCTACATACTTGGTAAACTTAGAAAGCCAATTATACCTAATATGTGTTGGTTAACAGTAAATAACTAATGAGACAAACATCTGCTTTAAAATGCTATTGGTTTTTCAACATTTGGAGCCCTTGAAATAATTGCTTTGTTATGATGTCATTCAATATATTTGTCCAAAGAAGATCTTGTTACATCTGTTCATGCTCCAGTGTAACAGCTGTGGGTAACATCAAGCTTTTATTAACAAACCCCTTCAATCATCCCAACTGTGTATTTTTTTTTTTTACTTTTTATTTTTTTTTACAGGCTTAGAGTGGGATCTTTATAAAAACCTTTATGGTCAGCATATGGCTCAGGACATTGTTTCGGAAGCAGTGGTGAATTTTTTACAGAATGAAAACCCAGTCAGACCACTAGTGTTGTCTTTCCATGGAGCATCTGGGACTGGAAAAAGCCTGGTCAGCTCTATAATTGGACGACATATCTATGGAACGGCTATGGGCAGTCCGTACATCCATCAGTTTGTTCCCACATTACACTTTCCTTCCGCTGACCGGGTGAAGCAATATAGGGTATGTGTATATTTCTTTATCCTATATAACAGGGTTGCCAGTTTTGTGTAACAAAACTAGCCCAAATGGCCAGTCAAAAATAGCCCAAAACTAGCTCAGTTACCCTATCCCAAATATAAAAAAATACTCCACTCTGATGCCTAAAATACACTATATTGCCAAAGGTTTCGGGACGTCTGCCTTTACATGCACATGAATGACATCCCATCCATAATCCGTAGGGTTTCATTTGGAATTGGGAGCATGAAATTGTCTAAAATGTCTTGCTATGCTGAAGCATTAAGTGTTCCTTTCATTGGAACTAAGGGGCCAAGCCCAACCCCTGAAAAACATTCCCACACCATAATACCCCCTCCACCAAACTTTACACTTTGCATAATGCAGTCAGGCAAGTGCCGTTCTCTTGGCAACTGCCAAACTAGGGCTGTCAACAAATATTCTAAATTCGAATATATATTCAAATAGTTTTTAAAAAACAAATTTCGAAGGTGAAAATGAATATTCGAATAAAAAAAATGGTGGGAAAAAACACCCGCGGCAGTAGAGGCGTGGCTGTCTGCTTTGCTCATGGGCGCACTCACGCGCATGAGGGTTCAGGGACAGGTCACAGGAGTCACTGCTGAAAGGTCTCGAAAGTTGACGCAACTTGCATGGAAGATGGCAAAAAAGTACAGAGCCCAACTCGACCGCGGCAGACAAAGCGATTTTTAACCCTCCAGAATCTAAAAAGCCATGTCTGGAAGTACTTTGGATTTTGGTCTGTAGGAGGTAAAATTGTTGAGCCACGAGATAAATTTGAATGCAAGCTATGTAAGATACAGTTAGCATACCATGCCCCATTTTATTTAACGTTAAACAGAAGCATTACTAAAATCTAAGGCTAAGTTACTGTTTCATGTCAAGGAAAGGTTTCATATTTACCACACCAGAGCTCGATCGGAGCGTTCAATATGCTGTAAAGCTTAAATTAATATTAATAATATTTGTTTCAATCACTGAATAAAGCCTGCTATATTTGGGACAAGAGGCAACCCTAAATTGCTTGCACAAAACTCTTGATCAGCACTCAAAGTTTGTTTATTTAAACCGTTATGCGCAGAGAGTGTGAGGGTGAGGGCGAGAGAGAGTAAGGTCTGCGGTCTTGGCCATTTATGATGCGAGCTCCAGACCGTCAGCGGCGTTCATCGTTCATGTACCCGCAGAGAACAGCTTCATCTAGTTGATTTACTTGTTTTTGTGTAATACGTTGTCAAATATGTTTAAACTTAAATAGACTATCTATACAAGTAATTATGTCTCTTTGTATTAATTTGTCCTGTTGTTGACGTAATGCGTGTCATTGACAAAATGTGCAACCAGATGTTTGAATAGTTCGAATATTCTTGGTTTTTTAGAGGGAATATTCGAATGTCATTTAATTTTTGAGCAATTATGACAGCCCAATGCCAAACTCAGACTCATCCATCGGGTTGCCAGACAGAGAAGCGTGATTCATCACTCCAGTGAATACGTCTTCACTGCTATATAGTCCAGTGTCAGTGTGCTGTACATTACTGCATCCAACACTTTGCATTGCACTTGGTGATGTAAGGCTTGGATGCAGCTGCTCGGCCATGGAAACCCGCATGAAGCTCTCTACGCACTGTTCTTGAGCTAATCTGAAGGCCACACAAAGTTTGGAAGTCTGTAGCTATTGACTCTGCAGAAAGTTTGCAACTTCTGCACCGTGTGCCTCCGCATGTGCTGACCCCGCTCTGTGATTTTAGCACTTCGTAACTGAGTTGCTGTTATTTCTAATTGCTTCAACGGTTTTATAATACCACTAACAGTTGACTGTGGAATATTTAGTAATGAGGACATTTCATGAATGGACTTATTGCACAGGTGGCAAGCTATCACCGTAATGTACACCCAGCCGGTTGTTATTGCTGAATAAACCCTGACAAGGTGATCAAGTTTATTCTGTGATAACAACGGGCTGGATGTACATTATACCACTTACTACATGGCTACTAGCCACATAAGTAAATAATTAGACACAAAATATTGACTTCAGAGTTTAAATATTTTATTAGGTCTTTAAATGAAAAGCTTCCACGAAGAAAGCAGTTTCATAAAATACAATAAAGTAATAATAAAACATAAAAATTAGAAAGTGAGAGATCACTTGAAGGCAGAGAAGTAGAGAGGGAGAATTATTTACTGAGCATAGAGAAAAGATGAGTTTTAAGTTGGGATTTAAAGGTCTGGAGAGTAGAGCTGGCATGCAGATTAGGGGGCATCTTATTCCATAGCTTAGGCCCTATAACACTAAACGCCATATCAGCCACAGTAAAGAGTTTATACTTGGGTACAACAAGCAAATTTTCATTGATCTGAGGGTCCTGGCAGGAACATATGGATAACTCTCTAAGGCATTGGGGTGCGGGGCCATGACTGGCTTTATAAACTAAAACTAACAGTTTAAGCTGGATAGGACTGGCCACAGGAAGCCAGTGAAGTTGGTTAAGGATGGGAGTGAGTAACCTCAAGGTGATTTCCTAGGCAGATATTGACTTGGGACTATATTATGGGGAAGCACAGACGAAGCACTGCTACTTGGGGTGTAGAGATATCACGGCTCTCATCCTCACGTCCTCTGGCTGTTGAGCGATCGCAATGTGATGCGTGATATCTCTGTCCAGGTAGCAATGTTTCGCCTGTGCTTCCCCAAGTCAATATCTGCCTAGGAAATCACCTGTCTTAATCTGTATCACTATATTTACTCGTTGTGACTACGCAGGCCACAAGAAGTAATTAGGTGTTTTTTTGTTTTGTTTTTGGATCACTTTTACTCGGGACATGCTAGCTGGCAAAACAGGATTCCATTCATTATGCTAAAATAAGCTAGCGGTGACCCTGCCAAACTAAAACAATGCATGCACTGAGACAAAAATGCATTTGCCCACATATCTAAATGTAGGAAAGAAGTTGAATAAGCCCAACACACGATACGGTACAGTCCTGCCACTTATTACACTGCATTTCACCACATAAATAATGACACCGATTTGAAATGATGCTGTTATAAAATCGTACAAAAATCGTATAAAATCTGTTTATCTTATAATTCATTACAGTGTACAAAACAATCGTCTCAAAACAGGAACCATGCATATTCATTCAAAAATCACCTTTAATACATAGTTTGAGTGTTCAGTGCTGATTTCATCTCAATCTTTTCTGAAGACACAAATGTGTCCTATTTACCTCCTAAACAACGACTGACAGAGATTAAAATGGCATTTAATCGAGATTATGAGCAACAGCGAATGAACGGGACATGCTGTGCAGTGTTTTTTATACAGAACATAATGTAATGTCATAATGTAAGCATTTTCTTAAAATGTTATAAATTGAGCTCATAATGTAATAACGATTTTTACATTGAGATGTGTTGCGATATAAACTCACCAAAAACAGGTCATCTTTTTTTTATTATTATTATATATCTTGTTTACAGTACTACTGTGAGTAGTATTACCTCCAGAGTGCTGGAGGGTTCGTGGGAGTTTGCCCAACCAATCCACATGTGCTTTGATAGTAATAATGTAATACTTTATTACATTATGAGTTGCTACAAACTTTAAAGGTTTCCTACCAGTGTCCCTCTCTCACAAAACTCATCATCTAGCACATGAATGTAGAAATGGGCAAAAAATTGCAATACAAGCATTTCAAACCTTTATCCTGCGGCAACCATTTAAGTAGCAGTTTTGCAGGAAAACTGCACACTTGGCAACTCTGAAAACAAAAACACAAAATTTGCATTTTAATATTTAGATCCTGGATGTTTTTGGGGGTTTTTTCTTTCATTTATTTGTCCTTTTCTTGTTTTGTGCACAGTCAGATCTAAAACGCTGGGTCGAGAAGAACCTCACCGCTTGTGCTCGCTCAATCTTTATCTTCGATGAGATGGAGAAAATGCCTCCTGGTGTGATTGATGTTTTAGAACCGCATTTAGGCCCCTTTCATGTTCTATTCCAGACGAACTACCGTAAGGCGATTTATATATTTATCAGGTAAGGCTGAATTAATCAAATAATTTTATATGCGTATTATAAACTGGCATGCATATTTCAGGACAATATTTCATTTAAATATAATCTTCCCTTTTTTTCAGTACTGTAGGTCAGGAGGTAGTTAACAAACTTGCGTTGGAGAGTCGACAGGCGGGTAGAGATCGAGAGGACATTCGCCCTGATGAGCTGGAGGAGAGTATTGCTGATGCCGTGTACAACAACAAGAACAGTGAGTGTCAGCTCAATCTTGTTAATGATACCTGCTAATTACAGTACTTCATAAATGTTGCAACAATTTTCTATCTAATCTGTGGATGAACTTTGTTTCCCAGGTGGGTTCTACCACTCCAGAATAATTACAGAAAAGCTTATCACTCGCTTTGTGCCTTTCCTTCCCTTGCTTCGGCGGCACGTGGAGCGCTGTGCCCAGCGGGAGCTCTGCCAGCGCGGGGAGTGTCAGCGTACAGATGTGGCGTCGTCAGTAGGAGGCGCCATGACTTACACACCAAATGACAGCCCATATTTCTCAAGCACTGGCTGCAAATTGGTGCCGGCTAAAGTTAACCTGTTCCTTTGAGGGCCAAAGTTAGATCTTTTTAGGATCTTCACAGCTCAAAGCCTTTCGGGTGGTTGAACTACAGAGTGAAATTTGGGACATTCTTTGTATCTGACATACGCATGAGTTCTGATGAAGAATGGACAGGATTCGATAAACATCTCTGGTTTTTGCCATTTTTAATCAAGCAAGAATAAGCCAGTTGCTAGTTGATATAAAGGCAAGTTCTCTGGGCCACTGAAACAACCTTCAAAACACTCATTTTCAGGGTGGAGTTCATTACAAATCAAGTGCTTTCTGAACTTCAGTCAATATTTATTTTATCATGGGGTACAATGAAACTAATTGCTTTTTTCTGATGCTGACCACAAGGTGGCAGCAGTGCCTACTTGAAGGAGGGTTTTTGTCCCACAGTCCCTTTGTTGTTGTTTTGTCATTTTTTAAATCATATTAAATATGTAAATGGTATATAATAGTGCTTTTTTATTATTTAAACAGATTTACTTCAATCAGAAAGATGGATTTTAGCAGCTCTTATTTACAATGTAAATGAGGGTTCACCCAAAAGTTCTTACTATATGAAACTCACAAAGAATGGTTAGAACACAAAACATCATTAAGTTCCTTTATTTAATTGTAAACACTAAAGGGACAAATAAAGATTTAAATCATGACGTGCTCTGAAATTCCAGTGTTATTCAGTGTTGTTTACATTGTACAGATATTCTGCACATTAATAGTCTGCGATGTGATGTAAATATGTTTTAAAAAGGATGAACTATTTTCTTCATGCACTTTTCTATTCATTGATAAACCGTATCCTTTTTTTCAAGCAATGTGCCAGTTTCTTTTCTTTTTCAGTTCAATTTCAGACATGTACAGTAATACAAAATAAAAAGATGAAACACTTAATCAAAAGCCAGGCAATAAAATCATCGTTCATTTTTTTACTTGTCTGTTTGATTGTTTAAATCCACAAGATTGTTTTTCACGATACTTTGAGCATCATGAGTTTAAACGGAGCTTTTCAAATATCCCAACCCCATATATGACCATTCCTAGTCCCTTGCTGTGTGGACATATAACTGTGGAACATGGACTGAATGACACAAAGCCTTCCAGCTCCCTCTGATGGCCCTTTTTCCTCCACTTACCAAAGGAATATTAAATGTTTCTCAGCAGGAAATGTTAGCAGGTGTTAGGTGGTCTGTTGAAGGTCTGCGAAAGCGAAACACCGTGACTGTGAGCTGGACGTTAAGCCCTTTGAGAACATGTTGAATTTTAGTGGATAAGCTCTTAAAGCTTTCCCTACCATTTCACCTGCACACAAAGCACTAATACCCACTTTGATGACTTCATCTGTCCCATCCCAGTATGCCAAGAGGAAGTGTAGCGACAAGGACCTCACCTTGGGTGGCGTCAAAGGGAGGATTTTCAAACGTTGCGGGACTGTTGCATAAAGCAAGATAATGCCAGACTGACCCCCTCCCTCCTCCAAACCTCTGCTCTTTGCTTGACCCCCGAGCTCCTGTTCACACGCTCTCCAAGGCGACTGCCCTTTCCTGGCCACTGGCCCCTTCATTCGGACACCTCTCCATTCTGTCCCAAATCAGGTCTAAAAAGGCACAACGTCACCCCCTCCGCCGGTCCCCTCTGGCCTGGCTACAATGGCCCCCCTCCTCCCTCAACATCTGTGGGCACCCCTCTGTCTCCTCATTTTCTCCCTAACCACCCCATTATTGGCTGTCTTTCACTTGTAAATGTGCCCAGCCACAGTGCTGATGAGGCTTTCATCTGCATGGCCAGGGTCAGGCCGGAGTTAGCGGCCGGCTGAGGGGTGGGACGGAGGATGCAGCGGGCCTTGTGTGGCCCAGAGATGAAAAACAATCAGGACACTGAGCAAAGTCCTTTTGAGGTGCATTCAGCTGAGACGCTCTGCTAAACCAACTTTTGCCTCTTTCTGCATCAGCTATTTGGAAGTTTCGTGTGGTTGTGCAGCATAGAGACTTAGTAGGCCTATTGTCATTATTAACATTATGCTTGTTAATTAAACAATGTTTTAATATTAGAAATCATTTTAAAACAAATGTTTTTGGGTCAAAAAAAACAAAAACAAATGCAATATATGAATCAATCTATTTGATGAATTTTCGAGTTAGAGTAGCCTAACTTAAATTGTGGGTTCTAACTAATTTTAACGTATCTGGTGGCCCTAAAATCAATTCATCTAATCTATTTCAGTTAAAATCAACAAATAGCACATTTGTAGTTTTTTGCATACAGACAACCTCATCAAAACAATTCCTAATGTGAAAATGATTAAACGTCAGTAGTTGGCGATGTCACTTTGAACACATAGGCCTACGCATGCGCATGACGTCACAGGTCGCGCGTTTTTGTAGTTTATACCAGTCTATGGTTTATACCTATGGATTATACAGACATTTTCAAAAATGTGCATTTTAAAACCCGTTTTCAGAACTTTGCGTTTTCAGGCCCCCAAACCGCTGTTGTGTAAATGAACGGCCAAAAGGGTTACATTTTTTTCAGTTTTTTGCTGACGCATTTATAGACAAAAACAAGGCTGGGGCCTGCTGTAGCTATACAGATCCTATAGAACACTTAATTGTCACAACTCCTAACTTCGTAAACTTTCTTGTAAACGTGTTACTGAAAGTTTTTTTAATTTATTTTTTTATTTTTATTTTTGAAAAAAGATGTTTTGTCATTTGAATAAACTGTTAAACAATACAAACCATTGAACGCACCTTATGCCACCTATTTCAGAAATTAAAAAGGTTACATGGCGCTACCCTGGCTAAGTTATTGCAACTAAAAAATAAATTAAAACATACATTTAATTTTAAATTACACACAATTATTAAGTTGATGTAAGTAATGATTAAGAATGATCAGTATTAGCCTATAGTTCTCTAACGTCTTAACGTTCTCTGTTTTCAACCTAAAAGGTTAAATTAATACGATTTCAATAAAATAAAATCAAAGTTGTAATCATTAATTTATTAAGTTGTCTCCTGTTCTGGCCAAAAAGTTTAAGAAGCTCCATCCTCAAACTCATCCCACTTTCTGTCATTCCACTTTCAAAAGTCAACATTGCGTCATAATATGCTGATTGTGAGATTACTTGTGGACTGTCTCTCTTCATCTCTGTTCTCAACCAAACAATGGGTGGTTACCGCGGCAATGGAGTCTCCAGGACAACAGGTGAACAAAGGGCGAGAGGAGGGGGAATGCTGAGAGAGGGGTGGAGGGGGCACCGGGGATGCCCTTGGCCTCTGTGTGGTCAGTGGGGGACATGGGCCTCTGGAGGATGTATACGAAAATGTCTGTCCGAAATCTGTCCCTCTTTGCAAGCATGAAATGATTGATAATCCTCTAACTTACTAAAGACTCTGATGCTGACACTGTCACGTGACACGTCTTCCCTCTTCATGATGTATGGCCTCATTTGCAATGATCAAGTGCAAATTCCACTAGCACAGCATATAGTCGTTCATATCAGCTCAGTGACTCTATTCTGCTGGGGATGTGAAGCAGTGCATGGAGAGTCAGTCTAGGACCAATGCAGAATTTTTTTTTTTTTTTTTTTTTTTTTTGAGGAAACGGTTTCATTTCGTAATTATTCAGGCCTAAATAAAATGATATAGCCTACGTTTAGTAACGGTTTATATGTTTTATATAAAGCAGAGGAATTGTATTAATTTCAGTAGAATGTCTGAAATAAACAAATGTTGCTAATTTAGAGAAGTACTTCAGTAAAGAACAAAAATACTGAATTAGCCAAATAAACATAAACAATTGTTTGCTGATGTTAAACAGTCTAATATGCAAAATAATCATACTATTATTAATAAAGATCTAAATTAGGTGAACAGAATAACTCGAGTCCAATGTAACTCGAAGTTGTATTGTTAGAAATGTAGGCTATTTTGTTTTCAGTGTTCATAAATAAGAAAAGATTACTATAATGTTTCTTTGTTTTCAATGTAAGAAAATATTGCTATGATGTTTCTTTATTTTTTATTTTTTGTTTATTATTTATTATTTTATCGTTATTGATGGAGCCAATGTTTTATTTTATATTTTATTTTAGGTTTAAATAGAAAGAAAAAAAGCATTATACAATTAGGCTACCTACTCGCCTTTTAAATATTCCAGCAGATGTAATATGTAGCCTACTAATCTCAAAAAGAAAGGCTTTTAGTTATTTTTTATTTTTATGAAAAGGTCTAATGCAAATGGATGACAACTATGTATTCGTTTAATGCTACTCGTGCTGATTTCAAAAGATCAAAAGATCTGACCTGTGTGTAAAACTAATCTTGTCTAATCCTATTGGATTAACATGCCATTTCTTTGTTATCCTTAAATCTGTAGCAGACACCTCAAACAATAAATGTGACAAAATTGAACTAATTTTAAACGAGTAACAGAAACCATAATATCACAAATTAAAGCTACTTTAATAAATATTAGCTATAGCTAGTAAAAAAAATGTATAGATAAACATTTTTCGTTCTGTTTTACTAAACAATAAAACAGGCAAAATCTGTTTTCGTCATATAAAAATGTTGATGTATTTTATTATATTACTCAAAAACATGATACAATTATAGTGCTAAATATACATTATTTTAGGTTACATGTATTTTATGGTAATATACAAATCAAAACAAACCAACCAAAAAACATGATGTGAAATAAAACATAGGCTATAATAAAACAATAAATCCTATAGCGTTTACGTGTCATTACCGTCCAAGCTAAATAATTTTCTATAATTCAAAACACTATAACACATTACGAAAATACAACAAATCCAATCATATTAAGTAAAATGAAGTCAACTAATCTGTTTTCTTTAACACTGCATTTTAAATTAACAACTTCATCAGAATGCTTCATTATTTAAAAAATAATAAATCCCATGCACGGATGTAACAGAGATGATCAGAAGTGATTGGAGACGCGTGGGAGCCTCAAGCAACAGATGTCCAGGCACAATTCTCGACTGATCGCTTGACATTTCACAAGAATTGCGTTTGGACAATCAACTGCTTGAGCTCATATTTCCATAAACAGCACAACTGTGTGAATATTTACTGTAGGGTCCATACGTTTGGGTCCTCGTGTTTCTGCTCTTCAGTGGGTAAAGGCCTTCGAGCACAATGTGTTTTTCTTTTCTTTACATAATTCAGACGTGCAGGCGTTCAATGTATCGGCTGTATTTCACAAATTCATTGTCAGTAAAATTACATAATACTATTTTCGGTTCACTTTCGTTATCTACAGAAATGTCAAAATAGCACGAGACGAAATTGACGCTCAATATCCTACTGTCCGTCTAAGCATGTAATGTTGCTTTAAGACTGTGCTATTTTGCCAAAAAAATAATAGCACATTTCTACAAACCTTTTTTTTTTTTTTTTTTTTTTTTTTGGTTACTTATATTATAACCGCACAATAAAATCGTGTCTTACCGGGTAAATGCTCGGGTTAACCAAATTAATCAAAGGTTTTATCAGTTAATTCGTTCCAGTGCAATAAATAAATGCCCAATTGTAATTCACAAAAATCAAAATTTCCCTGTGAAATAATCGAGGAATATTTTGGCAGAGCTGCTATGTCGACGCGGTCGGTGATCTTTAGGAGGCTCAGGCTCTGTGCTGCACCATCACGATACACTTTCTTCAGAAGACACTGAGGCAGCGATTCGCCATGTCTGCACCTGTGAGATGTTTCTGATCAAGTATGGAAGACCAAAAACGAGCAAAAAAAAGAGAGAGAGAGAGAAAGAGAGAGAAACCTCCTGATGTGCGTTAAATTCCTCCAGAGGTGTCGTTCCGCGGTGCTGGGAGTCTCCAACTTCAATGCGCAGAATAAAATAAAGTTCTTTAGCGTATTCAAGACGCGATGCGCGTGACCCTCACAATGTATGTTAGCGAGGATCGAAAGAAGGCACGAATTCATTTATACATAGCTTTTTATCGCTCCCGTCCAGAGGACTGTTGTAAAATAAGGACCAAAACACACTGGCAGCGTTTCTGGCTAAAGGATGCGCGGAGGCTCGCGTGACAACTGCGCAGCTTTCTAAATAAACGGCGAAGGCGAGAGTGGGGTCGGTGGCCGCTTGGTACGAGATTTGAATAACACACCAGTGAGTGATAAATGGCCATTGTGGTGAGAAGGGGATGAGTATCCACTGTCTCAATCGGCGTACTGACCAGCAGCTGCGCTGGGACCAGAAAGCTCTTAAAGAAACAACACTCTATTTTTTTGCCCATTGCAATTACAATCCAACAGTGTCTACAGTGCCATTACGCTTTTGTGTCCTCGATGACGTTTCCTATCTCTCAAAAGCCACTCGTGTAAGGGATTACCTGGCACTTTACCACAAAGGAATCGTTTATTAACACTTCACAAGTAAAGTGTTTTTACAGGCACATAATAGGCTACAGGGTTTCTGAAAACACTAAAGTAGCTTATAATCAAATATTAATAGCATGCACTCATAAAGATGTGAAGCTTTATAAGAGTTCTTTCATTTATACGACATGTTACTTAAAGCCTTTCCCCCCTTATTTTTCTGTATAAGAGCATACCTTAAATCCTGAATACAAAAATTATATTGAACAATTGCATTGTTATTGCTCAGAAAAAAAGCATTGAAAGCATGTTATTTATATTGCAACAATGTAAATGGGGCAAAAGTTTACAATGTAACCTGCCATTAAGCATCATGTTGTTTAAGCATAGGCGTAGCCTAATTTAAACAGTAAAAGTTATGGGACTCAAAATATTTTTTTTAATAAAAATAAAATAAAAAAAATCTATAGGCCTATATATATATATATATATAGTATATATATAAATAAACTAAATAAACTATATATATATATAGTTTAAAATAATTTACAAAAAAGGTAGGTGTTAGTAGAGAAACTGTAGAAAAAAACATTTATTTTTATAATGACTTTTATTTACTGAGATATGGTTTAGGCATTGTGTGTTAGGTGGTATTACTTTAAATATTTTTGTAAAACAGGGAAGACCCCCTAGGTGGCTCAGAACATTACCCTGAATAAATTTGCACTTTTGTATTAGCTGTGTCCAGCCGTGCCAGTAACCTCTGACCTCAACTATTGTTAGTGCTAAGAGTGGACCAAGCAATCCTGACCATTCAGAGAAGCTGGGAATGGTCCATTGTAAAGGATTGCTCAGGGAAAGCGTATTTGTCAATGTAGATGGAATGCTGAAAATCGTCCACAAGTGATATTGTCTTTGAAGTATTTTTCAATAGTTCTCTTTTAATAGTATTGATGGAAATCCTCTTGGATGGATGCCCCACATCTGTCAAAAAAAATCTCAACACAATTCCACAATTATTAATTATTCTCTGTCTATATTTTTTAAATTAGTTATGATGTTAATTACATGAGTTCATAATAATTGAACTGAGCCCAATAAAGAAGGATCACATTTTTTAAGTGTAATTAAAGATACAAGCAAAGAGCTGACAGAAAGACATTAAACTGGCTCTGTTTAAGTTCCATTGATTGTGTTGTCGGTTCAGTGTGCATTCAGCATTTGCTAATTCAGTGACGAAACAAGTGATTCTCTACAAAACTTTTGCTCATGTCAGAGCAATAAAATGTACCATTTCAACAATAGAATTCCTGAATTGCTGTCTACATTTATATGAGCTGATTGGGTTATTTATATATTATTATTTATTCTATAATTCTTTAGTTTAGAATTCTGATTTTATACAGCATTTGTTTACATTAAATTGCAGAATATTGTAGCATACTTTTTATTCTCATGTTGCTTTAATGAGATGAGCTCTCCAGCTGCAGGAATTCCACAAGTTTGTGTCAGATCTGATGATCATTTTCTTCAGCATGATTTGATGACATGATACAGTTCAATTAAAATGTATATTTTCACAATACTGATTGTTTCAAAGCAGCTTTACAGAAAATGCTTGCAATTGAGTAATCAGAGGCAGGGGTGGTAAGTAATCAAGTAAAAATACTTTGATACTTTACTTAAGTATTTTTTTCGGGGATCTGTACTTTACTTGAGTATATTTTATTTGCATCTACTTTTACTCTTACTCCACTACAATATTAAAGGCAAAGTTTACTTTTTACTCCAATACATTTCCCCATGCCCGCTCCAAGTATTAAGTATTTATTACACTTGATCTCCAAACCGGTCTGGTCATTCATGGATGATCCAGTCGGGTAGCCTATAGACTTGACAAGGCTGACAAGTCAGGTTTGCCACACTTACGTTAGCTCAGTGTTTCACCAACTTTTTATTTTGCGGCAAACTATTTACTATGAAAACATCGGTAACATTTTACAATACAGGTGCACTATTATAATTCATGCCTAACTAATGCATAGATAATCATGAGTTAATGTATTACTAATGAAGAACTAAACCATTTATTAATGATTACTGCATCAGCAACTAATGAACATTCTCTATGATTAATAGATTAAGTAATATATGAATTGCTATTAATTAAATATGACATCATTAATTCCCTAATAACATATTACATTAACTAATAATGTAAATTCATGTATTCAAAGCCATGCATTCCGACTCTCAGTTGTGTTTAATTCATCATTAATCATAGCAATTGGCAAAATTAAAATATGACTTTACTTGTTGAGGCACATGACTATTAACTAATTGTTATGTAATATGTCATTGTGGTTATGGCTTTTGAATTAATGTTGAATTAGTTAATAGTATCTTGCTCCTCATCTGTTTTATGGAGCTAATGTTATGGAACACGTCTATTTTAAGTTTAACCCCTATACTGCGTTAAGGTGCTTCATTGTCTCTTATTAATTGCAAATCTAACAAATTCTTAATTGCAGTATCTAATCTTATAATTTGTTCAATTAAAGCATTGCATATCAGTCCCAAAAGATTTTATCTGCTTAATTATTGATATTTACAGTTAATTTGAATATTTACTTTTTACTTTCGGTACTTGAGTACGTTTTAAACCTGATACTTTTGTACTTTTACTCAAGTGATGTTTGAATGGAGGACTTTCGACTCTTACTGGAGTATTTTTTTATTTAGGTATATATACTTTCACTCGAGTATAACTTTTGAGTACTTTTACCACCTCTGATCAGAGGTGACTGTCAAAGCAATGTCTACAGTTGTAAGAGACAGTGAGGAAAATAAGTATTTGAACACCCTGCTATTTTGCAAGTTCTCCCACTTGGAAATCATGAAGGGGTCTGAAATTGTAATCATAGGTGCATGTCCACTGAGAGAGACATAATCTAAATAAAAATCCAGAAATCACAATATATGATTTTTTAACTATTTATTTGTATGATACAGCTGCAAATAAGTATTTGAACTGTCTATCAGCTAGAATTCTGACCCTCAAAGACCTGTTAGTGTGCCTTTAAAATGTCCACCTCCACTCCATTTATTATCCTAAATTAGATGCACCTGTTTGAGGTCGTTAGGTACATGAAGACACCTGTCCATCCCATACAATCAGTAAGAATTCAACTACTAACATGGCAAAGACCAAAGAGCTGTCCAAAGACACTAGAGACAAAATTGTACACCTCCACCATGCTTGAATGGGCTACGGGGAAATTGCCAAGCAACTTGGTGAAAAAAGGTCCACTGTTGGAGCAATCATTAGAAAATGGAAGGAGCTAAACATGACTGTCAATCTCCCTCGGACTGGGGCTCCATGCAAGATCTCACCTCGTGGGGTCTCAATGATCCTATGAAAGGTGAGAAATCAGCCCAGAACTACACGGGAGGAGCTGGTCAATGACCTGAAAAGAGCTGGGACCACCGTTTCCAAGGTTACTGTTGGTAATACACTAAGACGTCATCGTTTGAAATCATGCATGGCACGGAAGGTTCCCCTGCTTAATACCAGCACCAGGCCCGTCAACTGCTAATTTCCCGTTAATTTCCAGGCCTGTCTTAAGTTTGCCAATGACCATTTGGATTATCCAGAGGAGTCATGGGAGAAAGTCATGTGGTCAGATGAGACCAAAATAGAACTGGCTGTATCAAACAAATAAATAGTAAAACATAAAAAAAAACCATACCATGTGATTTCTGGATTTTTTTAATTTTTAGATTATGTCTCTCACAGTGGACATGCACATACGATGACAATTTCAGACCCCTCCATGATTTCTAAGTGGGAGAACTTGCAAAAAAAACTTGCACCCTGCTAGGGTGTTCAAATACTTATTTTCCTCACTGTATATCATATAGTTAGCTAATATCATGTATTTATTTAGGCAGAAACGATGATCTCATTAAAGCAATTATTACAAGTTGTGATCATGATTATAGAAAATTTAGCTTCAGAGTTGGCATCATCTGAAGTCCTCGCAGGGGTATCTGAAGTCTTCGTTAGAGGATGGATTCAAACTGGAGCAGGCGAAGCCTAATCTTTAGTTATGGGCACCCCGAGGTAGAAACAGAAAAGCGAATTGAAAATAAAGCTGCTGTTCATAACATTTCAAGCAAAAGATAATTATGTGCACTTCATCTGATATAACTGGAGTACAAGGTTATGAGGTACATTATGTGAATACTTGGCTAAATAGATGTCTTTAATTTGCATTTAAACTGGCAGTGTAAGTATAAGCCTAACATCATCAGGAAGGCTATAGGAGGGAAATTAAAAAATGCCCTCCCTCCTTTAGTGGACTTGGGTACTACTCAAAGTCCAGAGTTTTGTGGCCTTTAAGAGTGTGACGGAAGATCAGTTGAATACACAGAAGCTGAACCAGGGCCATAGGTCAGTAGAAATACAGAACTTAATAGGCAACCAGTATAGAAATGATACAATTTTAATAAGAACTCTAGAAGCTGCATTTTGGACTAACTAGTTTGTTTATTGAGGATGCAGGAAACCCATGCATTAACCTACAGTAATCCAGTCTAGACTCTAGAGGTCATAAATGCATGAACTATCTTTTCTGCATCAGAAACGGATAATGTTCCATATATGTTTCTGAGGCAGAAGAAGGACGTTTTTGTAACATTTAAAATATGATTATCAAACTGTAAAGGTAACAGTACAGCCTTCCAGATGCAAATTGTATTCTGTGGTTTTATTGTGTCCAATAAGTAATACCTTAGTCTTATCTGAATTTAATAGTAGAAAATTACTGGTTATCCAATATTTTATATATTTAAAACTCTGTCAATATGGATAATTTATAGATTTCATCTGGTTGTGATGAAATATAAAATGGAGTTTCATCAGCATAATTCCATGATTTCTAGTAATATTACCAAGTGGCAGCATGTACATTGCATCCGAAAAGTATTCACTGCGCTTCACTTTTTCCAAATTTTATGTTACGCCTTATTCCAAAATGGATTGAATTCATTATTTTTTCCCCTCAATTTTACAAACAATACTCCATTATGACAATGTGAAAGAAGTTTGTTTGAAATCTTAGCAAGTTTATTAAAAATAAAAATAAAATAAACAAATCACATGTACATAAGTATTGACAGCCTTTGCTCAATTGAGTTTGATGCTACAAGCTTGACACACCTATTTTTGGGCAGTTTCATCCATTTCTTCTTTGTAGGACCACTTATGCTCCATCAGATTGGATGGGGAGCATCGTTGCACAGCCATTTTCAAATCTCTCCAGAGATGTTCAATCCGGTTCAAGTCTGGGCTCTTACTGGGCCACTCAAGGACATTCACGGAGTTTTCCCATTAACACTCTTTTGTTATCTTGGCTGTGTGCTTAAGGTTGTTGTCCTGTTGGAAGTGGAACCTTCACCCCAGTCTGACGTCCAGAACTCTCTGGAGCAGGTTTTCATCAAGCATGTCTCTGTACATTGTTGCATTCATCATTCTCTCAAGCTTTACCTCGTCTCCCAGTTCCTGCCACTGAAAAACATCCCCACAGCATGATGCTGCCACCACCATTCTTCACTGTAGGGATGGTATTTCCATATGAAGAGTGGTGCATGGTATCCTCCAGACATGATGCTTGTCTTTTAGGTCAGAGTTTCATCAGATCAGAGAATTTTGTTTCTCGTGGTCTGAGAGTCCTTCAGGTGCCTTTTGGCAAACTGCAGGTGGGCTGTCATGTGCCTTTTACTGAGGAGTGGCTTCTATCTGGCCAATCTACCATACAGGCCTGATTGGTGGAGTGCTGCAGAGATGGTTGTTCTTCTGGAAGGTTCTCCTCCCACCACAGAAAAACGCTGGAGCTCTGTCAGAGTGACCATCGGGTTTTTGGTCACCTCTCTGACTAGGGCACTTCTCTCCTGATCACTCAGTTTGGCCGGGTGGCCAGCTCTAGAAAGAGTCATGGTAGTTCCAAACGTCTTTTATTTACATCTGATCAAGGCCACTGTGCTCATTAGGTTCTTCAATGCTGCAGAAATGTACACTTCCCCAGATCTGTGCCTCTGAGGTCTACAGACAATTCCTTGGACTTCATAGCTTTGTGCTATGACATGCACTGTTAACTGTGGGAGCTTATATAGACAGGTTTGTGCCTTTCCAAATCATGTCCAATCAAATTAATTTACCACAGGTGGACTCCAATCAAGTTGTAGAAACATCTCATGGATGATCAGTGGAAACAAGATGCACCTGAGCTCGATTTTAAAGGGATAGTTCACCCAAAAATGAAAATGTTATGTTTATCTGCTTATCCCCAGGGCATGCAAAATATAGGTGTGTTTGTTTTTTCAGTGGAACACAAATTAAGATTTTTAACTCCAACCGTGGCTGCGTGCCAGTTTTATAATGCATGTCAATGAGATAGTTATATGAGTAAAAAACATACATACGAATCCATATTAAACCCTATGAGAGTAAAAAACACATACATACAAATCCATATTAAACCCTGTGGCTCGTGGCGACACATTGATGTCTTAAGACACAGAACGAATGGTTTCTGGGAGAAACCAAACAGTATTTTTTTTTTTTTTAACCTCATATCAGACAAATCTTATCTAGTATACCCCAGCGCCATTACTTCCATCGAATAAGGTCAAAATACTGGCGTGATCATCTATCTATCTATCTATCTATCTATCTATCTATCTATCTATCTATCTATCTATCTATCTATCTATCTCTCTCTCTCTCTCTCTCTATATATATATAGATTCCTCATTAGTGCCTGCACGGATTGGTCGAATGAGACACCTACGTAAATATATCCATAATCGAACCGGTATTTTGACCTTATTTGGAGGAAGTAATGGCGCTGGGGAACACTAGATGAGATTGGTCTGATATGAGGTAAAAACATTAATAATGATCAGTTTCTCACAGAAACCGATCGTTTCGTGTCTTAATACATCAATCTTACATGAGCCACAGGGTTTAATATGTATGTTTTTTTTTTACTCTCATAGTGTTACATCCCATTGACATGCATTATACAGGCAAAGATAAACATTTTCATTTGTGTTCTACTGAAGAATCAAACACATCTACATCTTGGATGCCCTGGGGGTAAGCAGATAAAAATCTAATTTTCATTTTTGGGTGAACTATCTCTTTAAGTGTCATGGCAAAGGCTGTGAATACTTACGTACGTGTGATTCTTAATTTTTTTTTAAAGGACAACTCCGGTGAGAAATGAACCTAGGGGTAATTAACAGATGGTTACCGAGTAGATCGTTCTCTAGGATACGTTTTCATGAAAATCGAATGTAAAGAGTTTTATCTTTAAAAACAGATTAGCTTATAACGCTAGTCTATGGGGCACAGGGTAGACACAGGGTGGTAAAATTAAATCGCTAGTTAATACCACTAACAAGGCTCAAAATAGCCTCACACTAACACGGTAGCATAATGAGGGTCCCTACATGCAAACCGAAGCATTGAGAACTTTGTAAGTGTACAAACAGTTTAATAAGAAGATACGTTGTAAACATAGTGCCTTACGCATTCACGGACAGGCACCATCTTGTTTTAAAATCTTGAAACACTTTTTAGCAGGTTTAAAATAAAATAAGTCCAGCTTTCTCATTTATTGATGGAGAATGCATTTATGAAGTAAAAGTTTTCTGAATGTCAGAAGTGATTGTAAACCTATAGCTAAACATAGTAATGGGCAAAAATATTTTTTTTAAAGCACAATGCAGTGAAATTCACACATTCAAAATCATCCAGGTGCACAAAATGACATAAATAGCAGTATAGTGAGATCAGTGTTGTCCGGATTTTAAATTAGGGGTTTATAAACTGTTTTATCACATTGATTCCTATGAATAAAGTAGAGTGCCATGAACCTTCTGTAGTTCCCTGAGGAACCTCTATGGGTTTGCAATGCCCAATCTTGGAAAAGGTGTTATAGAAACTATAAAAGAACAGTTCTGATCAGTTCTGTGTGAGCTCTTCTTTGGTGTCCTGAGGCGGTGAAAGCGCCCTTGCTTTATTCTTGCGTGAAGCTCTCCTTCCCTCTGCTGGAGAAGTCTGGGGTTGCGAGTCTGTGAGAAATGTCAGCAGAACGTCTACACTCTGGTTCATAACGGAGTCTAGAACATTTTGTTCCTCCTGTGAAAAACGTCCCAAAACGTAACGGTCGACAGGCGTTTTACCCGAAGGTCGCCCAATACCAATGCGCAACCGTGGCATCACCTGCGGGCACAATCAGCATGTGTTATAATGAACTTATAAAGCGAGTCACTATAGCTAATGTTCTGCTCTATAAAATATTTGCTAACTTACATCAGTATGAAGGCAGTCCACACATGATCTCACACCATTGTGACCCCTGAGAGGAAGAAGCATGAAGTCAATATAACATAGAGAAACAAACCAATGTTATCAAAACAAAAGTCTAATGAAAAAAATTTCACTCACCTTGCACTTCCACCGTGTTTAATGCCAAACTTTCCAAGCGGTTTGTCAAGCTCATCATGAATCAAGAGAATGTGTTCCGGCGGAATTAAAAATTTGCTGGCTGGAGAAATAAACAAATAAATAAATACATAAATTCTGATTTCCAATGAGGGAATTAGGGGAGGGCGATCTGACCAAAATCTTATTTCACTAAATGAGAAATTTTATTTGATGATAATGATATATATCAAAATATAGTTATTTGTTGGTCCCACTTCCTACTAGGTGGCCTTAAGCAAAATGTACTTATTGGGTTCATATTGTTTTGCAAAACACTTTTGCTGATATTGAGGTGGGATACGGGTAAAGTTAGGGACCGGTGTGGTGGTGTGGGTAAGTTTAAGGGTAGGGTTAGGTGTAAGGGAAGTGCCAGCAGTGCAATTATAAATCAAACTACAGAAATTAATTACAGACGTAATTACGCGCAGGTAATTTTTTTAATGTAAGTACAATGTAAAACATGTATGTAGACAATTATAAGTGCATTGTATCAAATTATTTAGTACATAGTAGTTAAGGCCACCTAATATAAAGTGGGTCCGTTATAACTAAAAATGAGCAAAGATACAAATGAAATACAAATTAAAATGTAAAACGTTTTTCAGGTACAGTATGTTTAACGTGTAGAAGGAAATAGTAAAGAAATTCAATAATCAGATGTAAAAAATGAAACTGCATAGTCTTTTGCCTTTAGTATATAATTTACATTTTAAATATCTGTGGAGGAGCTTAAGAGATGTGCATCACTTTGTAATTAATTTTACACAAAGCAACTTATTTACACAAATTGAAAAGCTTCCCATATCCACATACAGTGGTCTAAATACACAATTTTGGTAGCCTAGAAATCTAGACGCACCCTAGCGGCAGCTAATTTAATCTGCCCGCGAGTGTCGTCTAGGAACTCTCAATACCCTTCTGAGCTGTATTCCCCTCACTCTGGACGGGCCAATCACATCGTTTATAGAGTCGGCGGGCGGGGCCATAATGACGACGGCCGAGTTGCGTTTGCGTGCTTCTAGTAAACACAGAAACTGGCTAACGTCGGCGGCCTTTCGAATCAGCTCTGACCGCGACTCTGGAAGACTTGGAGTTAAGCTTTTCTCTGAGAAAAGAACAAAGAGCAGGAAGATGTGTTCGTAGTTTTGCCGACGGGATACGGCGAATGTTTAATCAGTCAACAAGCTCTGCTTCACCTTCGTTGCTCTGGGTGGTGTAGCGCTATCCTATTGCGTGCAGAGGGAGTTTGAAAGACAACCGTTTATCCCGCCCCTCGGATTGAGCCCTGTCTATGGTGAGTTTCCAGACCAAACATCTTGATGTGGGTCTGGCTTGTCAGGCTAACATACACCATGATACATACTAAATTCTTTTTTTCCAGTATTTGCTGCCATCTAGTGGAAACAGCCCCAACTGTCTGCACGGTGTTAGAGCACACATGAATTTGAATCCCCAAAAATAGTCCCAGGGCTTAATGTATAAATTAAATATAAACTGATTATTATTATATATAAACTGAATTTTCTCTTTGAATTTTGATGGTTAATTAACATCAAAGGGTTATTCACCCAAAAATTTAAATGAATGATTTACTCACCCTCAAGCTATCTTATGTGTTTAAGACATTCTTTGAGTTATATATAATAAAAAATGTCCTGCTACCAATCTTTAAAATGGCAGCCCAAAATTTGAAGCCCAAAAAAGTGCCTCCATCCATTATAAAAGTAACCCACATGCTCCGGGGGGGTAATAAGGGCCTTCTGAAGCAAAGTGATGCGTTTGTGTAAAAAAATAATATCCACATTTAATACATTATAAATATCTATTTTTGTTGGATTGTCTTCCGTATTAAACTTACAAAAAATGCATAACTGGCGTGACAATGACATCGGGCATAGCGGAAGTGTTTTGAACAGTGAGAGGCGGTCCACCGGTTTTACTTTATAAGGTTTTAAATATTGATATTTTTCTTACATAAACCCATTACTTTACTCCAGAAGTTTTGGTGGTTCGTATGGATTACTTTTCTAATGGATGGATGCACTTTTTTGGACCTTACATTATGGGCTGCCATTCACTGTGTTGGAAACTCAGAAGTGAAGACCAGGAGAACTTGGGTATATCTTTCGGGCAGGCGTTCCTCTTTATTGAGAAACACACTGTGTTGTTTCTGTGGCTGCAGTTGTCCAAGTCTAATTCTAAACAGTATACATTGTAATTTATCCACATTTCAGGGGGAGGGATTTACACAGTAGAGGAGGAGACAATCTAAACAAAGGAATGCAAATGTTGTATAGGTAAAAGGGACACACCCCATACATTTCAACGTCACCAGTCCTAATCCTATCAGCATAACAGTGCCAATCAGACCACCAATCCAAATCCTATCATTATCACAGTAACAATCAGACGATTAGATGCAAATGTAATCACTCTGACAATGTTGCTTAAAGATCAGGAAGTGCATAAAGACAAAAGACTGATTAGCTTGATCTCGTTAGAATGTAGTCAATCTGTTCCTCAAACTGTAAAGCACTATGTACATAACAAACTGCGTGTATACTATTACATTGGAACCTTGATATAACAACTGTCATTATAAAGCTTGGAATAGCTAAGACATTTTTTATACTTTTTAACTGATTGTATTTGTCTCTGAAAGAAGAATGTCATATATACCTAGGATGAGGGTGAGTAAATCATGGGATGATTTAAAATTTTGGGTGACCTATCCCTTTAATGACACAGGTATACCTGTATTAAGCTGCTGTCACTTTAGGACCTCATGCAGGGATCTAATATAATGATCCACATCTGATTTTAACTTGTTAACGTGTATGTGAATAATCCAACCAATGGGCATTTTGACATGATTGTGTGTGAATTCACCATTCAAAAGCAATAGGCTGCTAAATGGAACTGATTTTTGGATCACACAATATATGTTGTTATACTGCCCAGCCCTGGATGAGGAAGGTACAGTTGAAAATCTTGAGCTGTAGTCATCCACCTGAAGGGAGTTATTCTATTAAAGGATAATGCACTCTGTCTCACCTGCTTTTGCCACACTCACACCATTGATGTTCATAAGCAACTTGGGTCGTAGAAGCACCAACTGGATGTCTTGAAGGTGTGTTACAACAACCTCTCCCAAGACTTGTCGGTCAGCTCTCCAGCTGTCTGGCGCCCCTAAACGTTCTGCTAACGTCGTAAGCACAGCCATACCAACGCTATGTCGAGAGCCATTCATGCCAGGGTTTCCTAGCCCAACAATCTGAAACACAACAGCAATACACAAAGTGATTCAGTCAAAGGTTTATATAGGTCCAGATTAAACTACTTGTGTTTTATAATATTTAATATTAGTCAGACTAGTCATTATGGCCACTTTCTAGCTTAAAGGGTTATTTCACCCAAAAATGAAATTGATGTCATTAATGACTCACCCTAATGTCGTTCCACACCCGTAAGACCTTCGTTCATCTTCAGAACACAGTTTAAGATATTTTATATTTAGTCTGACAGCGTATCTAAGTGTATGCACACTATACTGTCCATGTCCAGAAAGGGAATAAAAACATCACCAAAGTAGTCCACATGTGACATAATTTGCTTGATTAGAATCTCTTGAAGCATTGAAAATACATTTTGGTCCAAAAATAGCAAAAACTAAAATTTTATTCAGCATCAGTCTTGTTTGTTTTTAAACCTCAAATAAAGATTTAAACAGCCATGAATCAGCGTATTGATTCATGATTTAGATCACGTGTCAAACTGCTGAAATCACGTGACATTGGCGTTTCGAGGTTTGAAAACAAACACGGACGAGAAGACAATGCTGAATAAAGTCTAAAAGGACTAAAATATAAAATATCTTAAACTATGTTCTGAAGATAAACGGAGGTCTTAGGGAGTGGAACGACAGAGTGAGTCATTAATGACATCAATTTAATTTTTGGGTGAACTAACCCTTTAATATATATTTAGTCTGACAGCGTATCTAAGTGTATGCACACTATACTGTCCATGTCCAGAAAGGGAATAAAAACATCATCAAAGTACTCCATATGTGACATCAGTTGGTTAGTTAGAATCTCTTTAAGCATTGAAAATACATTTTGGTCCAAAAATAACAAAAACTACGACTTTATTCAGCATTGTCTTCTCTTCTGCATTTGTTTTCAAACCTCAAATAAAGATTTAAATGGTCATGAATCAGCTTATCGATTCATGATTTGGATCGTGTGTCAAACTGCTGAAATCACGTGACATTGGCGATCTGAGGATTGAAAACAAACACGGACGAGAAGACAATGCTGAATGAAGTTATAGTTTTTGTTATTTTTGAACCAAAATGTATTTTCGATGCTTCAAGAGATTCTAACTAACTAACTGATGTCACATATGGACTACTTTGATGATGGTTTTATTCCCTTTCTGGACTTGGACAGTATAGTGTGCATACACTTAGATACGCTGTCGGACTAAATATAAAATATCTTAAACAGTGTTCTGAAGATGAATGGAGGTCTTACAAGTGTGGAACAAAATTAGGCCATCAATGACAAATTTCATTTTTGGGTGAACTAACCCTTTCATATCATTTTATAAATGTTAAAAGCACAATATGTAATTTTTGCCACTAGAGGTCGCTTATTCAAAACAAAAGCGTAGCTTGATTTCGCAGGATCATGGGAGTTAGTGTCTTCACCTCTATAGCCAGTGGAAAATAATCCAACGTGACTCAGGCAGAAATCATATTCATAAATAAGCTAATGTATTACTAACATTATTAGCCGTTGGAGTGGAACAAGGCTACCTGGAGCGACTGCTAATGAGAGACAAGCGCGAAACATAGTTCAAGAGCATTGGAGCTTTTATTATGCCGCAGACGACCAATTCTGCTTCTTCAAATCATGCCGCGTATATGGGGTAACGCAGCACTGTTTTATTATTTTAGATACATTTAAGTGTTTGAAAATGATGTAATGATACTCTATGTGTTTGCTCGGGTACAACAATGAGACACCTGTTGCACAGTGCAGTTAGCTAGCTTGATATTAGGGATGGTAAAACATGGTACTCAGGTAAATCAACAAAAAAAAAAGAATAAGACAAACTGAGCTAACTAAGAATGATTCGTTTTCTGTCAATTAATGAATCCAAACAGTTGCTCACCTGTCTATTAAAAAACAATATTATATTAAAGTGTTTAGTGTTTCCATGGTTTATACAAAATAAAACAGGAAATCAAGTAATAAGAAATCAAGCATGATGTCATTGATAGGTAATGAATGGACATACCCCGTGTCCTGGTTAAAAAAAAAGAGTCTGGGAAACTAAGTAATTAATAATAACAATAATAATAATAATAATGCGTTCGATTTATATAGTGCTTTTCAAGGCACTCAAAACGCTTTACATAAAAGGGGGGAATCTCCTCAACCACCACCAATGTGCAGCATCCACCTGGATGATGCGACGGCAGCCATATTGCGGATATCTGGATATATTCCAATCAGGATATTAATATAATAATTGATAATTGTGCGTTGCATTAAGGGGAGTCGCCACCAGGACACGCTCAGAAGCGTACAGTGATAACAAATACGAATCACTAGAGAAGAAAACGACTGTATTGCACTTCATGAATGTACTAATATTAGAATCTCTTGCGTACATGAGCGCTCTGCCAGGACATTGCACATTTTCACCACATTCGTACAGCCAGGACATTGCACATATTCATCACATTTCATACAATCAGAAAATCATATGGCCGTCTATTGCACCACACACAAGACTACACAATGATTTCTCTTTCTCAGTGGTTTTTATTTTATTTTTTACAAAGTCAAACGAAAAAGTCTGTATCTGATATTTAAAATAATATTGCTTGATCTCAGCCAGTATTAAGAAGACACATTTTGGGTTAGCTGATTATTTGCATTGAGGTTTACTTTCACCTTCACCTGTTGTTTCCAAGCTGGTAAACTGAAAAACTGTGCGTCATTTGAGGGTGTTTTTTTTTCCACGCAGGTCATGAGAGTGGCTATAGCAGTCCATAATAGCCTAGAAATCTAGACGCACCCAATCTGCCGCGAGTGTTGTCTAGTAACTCCCAATACACTTCTGAGCTGTAAACGGCAAATTATGGTCGGGCCAATCACATCGTGTGTAGAGTCGGTGGGCAGAGCTTAACATAATGACGACCGAGTTGCGCTTGCGTGCTTCTAGTAAACACAGAAACTGGCGAACGGCGGACTTTGGAATCAGCTTTGACCGTGACTCTGGAAGACTTGGAGTTAAGCTTTTCTCTGAGAAAAGAACGGCACTGAAGTCATTCTTAAAAAGGGATGATGTGTTCGGAGTTTTGCCGACCGGATACGGCGAAAGTTTAATCTTTCAACTAGCTCTGCTTCACCTTCGTTGCTCTGGTTGGTTGTAGCGCTATCCTACTGCGTGCAGAGGGAGTTGGAAAGACAGCCGTTTATCCCGCCCCTCGGATTGAGCGCTGTCAATGGTGAGTTTCCAGACCAAACATCTTGATGTGGGTCTGGCTTGTCAGGCTAAGTCCGTAACACAGCAAGCGTACACCATTAGACTTTGTTTTTAACTATATAACACAAGTTTTAACGTCTACCTCCACTACAACACATTCGCTAATTGCCCTGTCACAAATGGCACACATCATGTGTACTTTCAGTATTGTGGACTTACAATGGCCATTGTGTGTGTCCGTTAAGTCCACAAGACCGTAGGGTGTCCCAATTGTCATTAAAGCTTAAAGAAGTGTGCTCGTGAGCGCCCCCTTTGCGGCTGCTATGTGCCCTCGATGCGCACTTCAGCGGAGCCCGCAAGTTTGTGAGCTATGCAGAGGACTTCTACCCGGGAGTCAAAGCGGCATTACGTTATGAAAGTGTAGACTCAGAGGAAGACCGAGAGGGTTTAGGGTGCCATTTGGGACATGGCCAATGTAGTGTCTGAGTGGTCCACGAATGCATTGCGTTGGTGACGTCACGTTTCCATTCTCTTATTTCTCTGTATGTAAACATTCTTGGACAAATTTGGGATAATGTATAAATAAGTACACAACAAAATGTATAACATTCTAGTGTTTTTTGGATATTTTAATCCATAAATTGTACATGGTGCCATTAAATTAAAATGCTTTAAAATGTTACTAGTCTTGTAATATATATATATATATATATATATATATATATATATATATATATATATATATATATATATATATATATATATGAATCTATGAAATACACACTGGTGGTGTTATATAATATAAATGGGTTATTTGAGTAGATAGAAACTGATATTTATAACGTTACGCCATAATGACGATTAGTAAACTAAGGAAAACATATATAACCATTTTTAATTTTTTATGTACAACATACAAAATTTTTGAGAAAAACGTTTTATCATAACTTGTTTTAATATTGCCAAGTAAAAGCCTTAACTTACCATTTTCCTTCTAGTAGTACAACATTAGTACAACGTTTTTGAGAAAAACGTTTTATCATAACTTGTTTTAATATTGCCAAGTAAAAGCCTTAACTTACCATTTTCCTTCTAGTAGTACAACATTAGTACAACGTTTTTGAGAAAAACGTTTTATCATAACTTGTTTTAATATTGCCAAGTAAAAGCCTTAACTTACCATTTTCCTTCTATTACAGTCAGCTGTCGCCTGACCAGCCATCCTTGGCGATGGCAGCGTGCTCAACATCACTCGGTTAATCAGCTTCGTTATCATCCGCATTATGAGAGCCATTGGCAGTTTGAAAGCCTGTGTCACTGTCCAGACTATGCCACGAACAGTGGTGTTACTCATTATGAGTCATGTTAAGTGTAAAGTTTACCATACCGGCCTATTACACACTTTCGAAACGACTTTCATCAGACATATCACCTACAACTTTTGTAAAAGCATAATCGGTATGACTTATGAATAGATTTCAAAACGTTATGTTTTTCGAATCATTCACGTGGATCAGCGGTCTTAACAGAGTACAACATAGACTGGAAAAAAAATGTACAAACATGGGTCAACACGTTCCCCCGTCAGTGTATTGCCAGATTTCAACATTAACATCCTATCGGAACAAATCATCAGGGCGAAGTGTCTCGCTCCATCCTGAAACGACTTGAAATAGGCCTATTTATGAAACTTGAAACGAGGTAGCCAGGAAGCAGTTGGTGTTTTAAACAGTTTATGAATAAGTTCCCTTCTTCTTCTTCTTCTTTAGGGTTTAACGGCAGCTTGCATCCATTAGTGTTGCACTACTGCCATCTTCCGGTTTCACTTTCCTGTAATATCCATTACATCATATTCTTTTCATCAGACCTGTCGTTCTTAAAAAAATGAAAAAACTTCCTCTTCTTTGTTCATTCGCCCCACTTTCCAGTATTTCCTTCATTCCTGTCTCTTTTCCTAATTCTTCCATCATTTCTTTTCTTTGTTCATCATACTGTTTGCAACTCATCAGCACATGCTCTGTAGTTTCTGCAACGTGACAATACCCACAAAAACCCGTTGGATGCTTCCTTATAATATGTAGAGTGCTATTCAAATTACTGTGACCTATCCTTAATCTGGTCATAACTATTTCTTCTCTTCTATTTCCTCCCCTATTCTTCACATCCCCAACTTTATTTTGAATATTATACAAATGTCTCCCTTTAATTTCCCTGTTCCACTGACTTTGCCATTCTCTAATGGTTTCTTTCCATATAATACTCTTCCCTTCTGATTTTGACAACTTAATATTTGTTTCAATACTCTCTTTTTTAACAGCTTGTTTGGCTAACTTGTCCACTCTCTCATTACCCACAATGCCGATATGCGCTGGAATCCAAATCAGTTGAATCTTACTACTTTTTTCCCTTATTCTTGTGTATATTGTCAATATTGTATACAGTAAGTCCTGATGACTATTTGACTTGCCTATCCTGAGACTGTACAATGCTGATAAAGAGTCACTTCCAATTAATGCTTTACTTATTTTGTTTTCCTCAATCCATTCTAATGCCATCATAATACCCAGGTAGCAAACAGACGTTGGCCCAACGTTGGCCCAACGACTGTTGTTGTGTTGGGCCAACGTTGGGTGCTGACGTTGGCCCAACGTAATTTTGTCCGTTGGGCCAACGTTGGGCCAACCATGTTGTTGGACAGCCAGCAGACCTTCTGCCAACCTAAAAACACCTTACCAACCTTCTGCCAACTTAAAAACCACTAAAACAACATTGGGCCAACGTTGGGCAACCATGTCATTGGACAGCCAGCAGAAGAAATAGCCTATTTTAACCATCTGCCAACTTTATAAAAAGAAAATCTGCAAACTTATAAATAAATAGGCTTTACCTACACCTTTCACTCAAATTTTAAGATTGTGACATGGCCTATTCATTGTTAAATTGCATAAGAGAAAGCACAACAGACAAACTGAATAGGTAATAAAAATTAACCTATTTATTGGTAACACAATAACTTACTTGCTGCAATTTCAATGCAGTTAACAACATATGTGTGGTGCTGTTGTTGAAAAACTACAGCAGAAAATAGATAAATTAAACTCAGAATGTTAAAACATCTCCACAGTCCATTATATACAAATACATTCTGCAGATTTTCATTCTGGATTTGCAACGATGAGTCGATGTACAAAAAAGTAGAAAAAAACTACACAAAGACAGCAGAAAAAATGCAAAGAAAAGTAAAACATAAAGTCAAAGGAATCAACAAGGAACCAAAAAGTGACAAAAAAGGCGGCAAAGAAAATCCGGAAGAAAACAGAAAATGTGCAGATTACGTTTTTTACAGATTTTAAGTGAATTAAAGATTGTGTGCGGCTCTGATGATGAAGACAGCGCAGAGGAGAAGTAGCAGCATATACTCCTGTAAAAAACAACAAACAAACAACTTTTTAGAACATTTAAGATGTGTTATTTAATTAATTGAATATTTATAATTATTAATATTTAATAATTATTTAATCGATACATCATCTTCAATAAACCCGTCTCTGGCGTGTTGCCTCGGATCTTTCGAATATTCAGATCTATTATGACCTCTGACCTTTAAAATTGCCAGAATAATAATAATAATACGCTGTTTGTTAATTGGCCAGTGGAGAACTGGCACCCTGACTGAGCCTGGTTTCTCCCAAGGTTTATTTTTCTCCATTAGGTCTCCTGATGGGGTTTTGATTTCCTTGCCACTGTCGCCTCTGGCTTGGCTTGCTCAGTTGGGGAAAAACTATTTTTCAAATATATTTAAAAATAAATCTAATTATTAAACTAAATTAACCATATAGACCAAATTACTGATCTAATTACTGATCTAAAGCCCACATTGTTACTGTATGATAATCGAAATATATTCTGTTGCATTATTTTTCTGTTTAACACTGTGAAGCTGCTTTGAAACAATCTGCATTGTTAAAAGCGCTTTATAAATAAAGTTGACTTGACTTGACTTGTTGTTCTATTTTAATAACAATCCAAAACAAAACAAACAAAAATTCTGATTTTCATCATGCTGGGGTAGCAAATTTTGTATATATCTTAATGCAGTGTATGCCTATTAAAGATGAAATACACCTCTGTTTAATGGTGGGGTTAGACAGAGGAAGATAAAAACAATCATTGGTAGACACTTACATTCACTTTCACAGCTGCTGGAATCTGCTTGAGGCATCTGCTTTTCTGTGTTAAAGAAAAAATATAGTAATTATCAAAATGTAAATTACTTACAACTTATATATTAATATGTATAATAATTAATAACATATATTCGATCAGCCTTAAAAAGGGTTTCTGTACCTTTTTCTGTTGCTCTTTTTTTTCTTCCTCCATTTCGGTCTCCACTATACTTCAGCCAGGTTTTTATTTTTTCCTCTGCTTCCACCACTTTTGCTCCTTGTTTTTTGGCTGCATCTGTAATAATCAAATTAAAGAAAATAAAACAGAGAAAGGGTTAGCAAACAGATCTTATCTGAGGTGTATTTTGTAGAGCTCTGTATGATTAGATTAATTGGCATTCTTTCATTGACTTGCATTGTATTTCATTCAATGACATATTATGTGAGACTCTAAGGGGTTGTTTCCTCTTTTGCTATTTCAAAGTTATGTCTAAGTTTTGAATGTTTTTTAAAACATATCACCTATGACAACTTTTGCTAGCACGAGTGTAGAAAATGGGCTCTTCTGTCCTCTCCCTTGCCAATTAAAATTGTTGGCCAACTCATTGGTTATTATTTCCCTCATGATTCTGTGGACAATGTCTTTGGCAGATGTTCCACCCAAGCTGGTAAGATATCTTGTCTATGAAAAAAATTAAACATAAAATTGTGTTAAGCAGCAGTAAATCAGGTCTAGATACATGTTAGTATTCTTTTAAGTGAAGTAACAGAAGCAGAACATTAGAATTTACCAGAGAACGTTGTGTGTCTCTGTTTGACAGCCTATCCTCCAGATCTTTTATGCCTGTCATGTTCCTTAATGGAAACTGAAACTCCTCATTTACAACTTCAGCTGCATTCTCTCTTCGCATAATGGCCTGAAGGAGGAGCGTATTCTGCCTGACTTGACCCTTTATCTCTTCCAGCATCTGGTAGAGCCGGAGTTCTCTTTCTGAATCAGACAAACATACGATGCAACATTATAACTAGGGCCGGGACTCGATTGAAAAAATTAATCTAATTAATTAGAGGCTTTGTAATTAATTAATCAAAATTAATCGCATTTTAATTGCATATAAATATTTGACCTGAGAACAATGAGAAGTAATTTTTCACATGTATTTTTAGTATACCATTGAATAATGACTGAATACATAAGCTTAATCAACAAAATATAGTTTATTTATTTCAGTCCAGCAGACCAGCGCAATGTTTGCCATTAAGTTTAGCAAAAGCATATTTGTGATATTTGAGGCTCGATGTGCTGCGGTGATACGCGAATTCCTTCTTGTATAGCTTGCACAAAACCATGCTCTTGACGACGCTTCCATTCTTTCGTTTTTTAAAACAAAATTTCCCATCCACGGGGCCAAGCAAAGCAGTCTCATCAGCTTCTTCGTTCATGTTCACTCATGCCCTGCGTCTCAATCAGCTCCCTAGTTCACTGGTCAGGGCACTGATCAGGACATAAGTCAATGGGCTGATCCCTGATCAGTGCCCTAACTACTGAACTAGGGAGCTGATTGAGACGCACCCATGGTTTGTTGTTGTCGTGACTCCGGAGCGAGCGCTAGCTGGTGTTTCAGTATAATCGGTCCGTCGAAACTCATTCATTGAAAAACGTTCCGCGGTGCAAAAATAAGTGTGGTTAAATACCTCTTGTAAAAAAAAAAAAAACTATTGTAGAAGGTTTTGGAGTAATTCTACGTACCATCTTGTCTTGGTTCAGGGACTGTCACAGCAGGTGCTGATGGTGCAAATGGTGGTATGGCTGGCAAGTTCAGTTTTTTTGGTCTTTCCATTGTCTCTGGATATGGAACAGTTAGAAACAGAATCAGTAGGCTACAATGTACAATACATTGCCAAACATCACAAGATTTACTTCATCCAGAGTTTCGTTGCGATCTTATACAACAGGAATGTGACCAATGTTCAAAAGTTCCTTTCAACATATCGTCCTCTTGGAATGAAATATAGTTTACTACAACTCAATTTTGACAGAGATGTCATATATAACATTGTACTGTAATTTCCCAACTATTAGCCACAGTTTATACATTTATTTTGCTAAATTTTTTCAGGTAAATACACGAGAGCAGAACTTAAAGGTAGGGTAGGCAGTTTTGTATGGAATGAATTTTGTGCCATAATTAAACAAATAAATCCATCATTTTGCAAACAAACGCGATCTGCTTTGCAAAGGATAACACGACTTGCAAACAAACAGAAAGCGATGTGCAAATGCAGTTCAGGCTGATTTTCTCACAAATGCATTTCTCTTCCAAAACAGCAGATTTCAGGCATGTAATAATTCACCCATTTTTTGGGGGGAGGGGATAAGCCTTTTGGGACTATTCACAAACAGTATTTGCATTAATTTGTGTTAAATATATTATTAGTCCCGAGATTTTTCGCCTTAGTGAATAAATACATTGAGCGGCTTATATACATCTGTATACCTTGCTGGTCTGGTGGTAGAATTTATGTTAACCGTGTCAAAGGTTTCTGGTTCTAATCCGCTCTTATGTATTTTTTTTTCTTTTCTTCTTCATTAAAATCAAAGATATTCAATGATTGTATATTAAGAGCAGGGACACAGGGAATAGAGTCTCTCTCCGCAACGGCATTAAGCGATAGATTGGCTCGTCTGTGTGTGAAGGCTGTATGCACTAGCCAAAAGAGAACGCAAACCCCGCCTACTTTGATTTGATTGGCCATCTCAATCATTTTGACATTGACAAGCGCAGTTACACCTGAGGCAAAACAGACTAAAATGTTACTTTTAAACTTTTTTGTCATCCCAACAACAACATCCAGAGCCTCTGGGGGGTCAATTTGGCCCTTTCTAATTATTGGAGGGGGGGGGGGGGGGGGGCTTTTCCCCTTCAATGTCTATGGTGGTTACCACCCTGTAGTGCAATACACCCACAATACTTTGAACAAAAATAGTTAAAATGGTATAGTTTTAACAGTGTTCATTAAAGTGCTAAATTTGATATTGCATCAGAAGTGAACTATAGTTGGCTGGGCTTGGTCCTTCTCCCCCATACACAGGGAAATGGTGACAGCAGAAAAACAAATATTCATCATTCTGCTTATAATATATAGCCTACTCTGCTTAAAATATATTTTATTTTATCAGGATTTACCATATTTAATGTGACAGTAACATATACAAAACTAAATCTGTCTAAACTTTAATCCACAATACATATTTTTGCATTTTTGTATTGCAATATATTGTGACACGATACACCCTTACACTATTTTGAATGTTCTCATTTGAATTGTATCATCAAATGTACAAATTACATAAAAGTAAATTCTTTTTTATATCCGTTACACTACAGTGGATAAATGATATGGAGGATGGATGCATGCATTTTAATGAGAAAAAACTAGCCCTAGCTAAAATGTTTTCAGCCATAATGTCACTACTGATTTCGCTCTTGTTGGTCACAATAATATCTATATATTTTTAGTTTTTTTTGTTTTGTTTTGTTTTTATGAAATAGGGTTGACAAAGTGAAAATCTCAAAATGATTAATAATAGATACAGTAAGACAGAAATACTGCATCCGGTTCCTCGCTCAGTTTCATCTGAAAACGTGTTTGAAAATCGTAAATTGACCCAAAGCGCCATCTGCTGTTCTGGTAGAGGAAGTTCAATCAATCAACTTTATTTATATAGCGCTTTTACAATCACGATTGTGTCAAAGCAGCTTCACAGTGTCAAACAGGATAATATTGTGACAAAATTAGATTTGGCTGTACAGTCGTTCTGGAGAAAACAGTGATGTTATCAGCTTAGTTTCATTTATCATATAGCAACAATGTTGGCAGATCAGTATTATAGTTTATAGAATTAAATAAGACCTAATTCATACATTTTATTAGTATAATAAGTTGAATAACTTTAATCATATTTTTAGTGTCCCCAACTGAGCAAGCCAAGCCAAAGGCGACAGTGGCAAGGAACCAAAACTCCATCAGGTTGCTCAACTACATTTGTGAGAAAATTAAGCTGAGAGATAGTAACAAACATGTATGCATTTATGTGGATTTGGTATTTGTTCAAAGGTTACATGCAATTTGTAGGATGGTTTGTATTTATTTGTGAAATATGCATGCTCACTCATTTATTTGCAAAACACAATACATATATTTGTTACTCCTCTGCGTTTTCGCTCAAACTGCTCTTTGTATTTGCACATCACTTTCTGTTTGTTTGCGAGTTGAGTTTTCCTTTGCAAAGCAGATCGTGTTTGTTTGCAAAATGCTGGATTTGTTTGTTTAATTATGGCACAAAAATCACTCCATAGTTTTGGTCTAACAAACTTTTTCCCAAATCTTTATATACCAATACATAATTAAAATGTAAGAACTCTGGCAAATAGAGTATACAAATCGAGTGTCTGTACCTGTGTGGAGCCAGCTTGTTGAGGCCTGCACTGGAGGTCTTCCTGAAGCTGTATCAGATGTAAATCCATTTACATATTTCGATGATGGTCTGTTGGACACATTAAGTGTAATACATTTTTTAAAAGTGCAGTGCAAATAAGCAGTAGGCTATAAAAGGAGAACAGAGGAAACATACAATCTTTTCCGTACACTGTCCTCATCTGTAGACTCCAAACTGTTGCCTTTACAAAACTTCACCAGCTTTCTTCTGGCTTTTTCATAGGAATCTAAACAAAGAAACAAACAACATCACTAAGCATATTATCTGAACATTTGAAAAGAACGGTTTGGCATAACTCACAAGGAACATCTTTTAATATTTTTTAATAGTTATTTCTAATTAATAATTAATTCCTCAAAGACTTACCATACTCAGCCACCCATTCGGTTATATATTCGCCCCATTCTTCATCAGGAGTTTCATTTTTTTCAACCGCTTTTCTACATTTTGTACCATTATATGGGGGCCAAAAGGAAATTTTTTTATCGATGCTCAGCCAGTCACTAGGTATCACCTCTGTCTCATTCTTTTCAGTAAAAACAACTATAGAATACATCTATAAAAAACAAAAACAAACAAAAAAATTATATCTAGTGTTACAAACTATATACATTTATTGAAGCTCTATTAATTACCCAGTGGAAATCTATCTAAACTAAAATATGTCCTAGTCTTATTATTCTGGGGAGTGGGGGGATTGGGGGATTGGGGGAATCAAGCAGTATGCAGCAAAGGATATGCCACAAACCCATCCTTATACTGTAAAAGAAGGACTTTTGAAACAGTCTGTGTAGGAACAATAGTCAATGACTGCCCGGGTTGTTTCACAAAGGATATATCAAGACTTGATGAATCAATGGGATAGGTGAAAAAAGATGACTTATTTTGGAATTTAAGACAGACTAGATGTGATGCTTCCTTGTCTTTTAAAATGTTTTTCACTATATAAATATCTCCATTGAACAGAATATAGTTATCTCCCTCTGATAAACAAATTAAAGTCCCACCATTTACGTATTTCTTATACTGTGTAAACTTCTGAGATGTCACATTGTGTGGAAAAGGCCCATTCTTATGTTCCTGGTAAAACCCATCCTTGCACATCCTTATTTTAGTTCTGACACTTGCTTTTTCTGACAATCTCCTGATGATCTGTTGAAGGGGCTGGGTAGGGGTCCTTATCAATTTTTTTAATGTGTAGAGGAAGTTCTCAAATGGGAAAGCTGCAAAATTATGCAGCACACCAAACTGCCTTGCATCATTGGCAAGATGTGTCAGCCCGTGTATGTTATACACAACGTAATTACCATAAACAGATTGAAAATGCTCGACAAATGTGATCAGTAACTTTTCAGCAAAATCACAGTACTGGAGACACAGTGATGGGCAGCATAGTATTCGAATGGCTACATGCAGAAGCATAAAATTGTGGTATAGAACATTCGGCAGATGGTCTTTCAGTGCTACTGGACCAGTGTACAAGAGAAAAGTTCTGAACTCGGTTGCTTTCCACCTATCTACCTCAACAAGGGATCTCCCTTTCCGTGCAAACTCTCTGGGGAGTCTCATGGCAAAGGACATAAGCACTGCAGAAATTAGGCCTATCTGATGAGCACCTAAACGAGTTGGAAGTGGTCCCCTCATCCAAAACCCTATCAACTTTCTCACAACCCCAAGAAAAACCAGGTGCATAACATCTAATGGAAATTGGGAGACCATACCAATTCCAACCCTTGTCAACACACTGGTCCCTTTATGGTGAAACTCATCGTCTTTATTAATAAAAGACGTATCTGTCCGTAAAGGTGAATCGACTTCAGGAAAAGTCATGCGATTTTCCGCCCATGTTCCCTCCTGTGTGCATTTTTCACAGCCGTGGTATGCATTGTGGGCTTTAATGTTTTTTACGAAAGCCCTCGCACTTGCATCGCAAACAAAATTTGAAATTTTAATATCTACATGTTTGCCAATTACATCCACACCCTCTAATTTAAGCTTTTCATATTCATTTACAAATGATTCTAGGAACAGATTGACATTCTCTGGTTTTTTAGATCCAAGATATAAAGCGATGACAAATGGTTGCTTTGTTTTGTCTTCCTCTACCAAGCCTAGAATGGGCCAGAACTGCTTATTGCTGCTTTTGAATAAAGGTAGTCCATCAATATTCACTTGTAAATTAATAGCCTTAGGGAGAGGGTCTATCTGGTTTAACACATGCCTAATGCCTTTCTCAACTCCAAAATAATGCATGGTGCCACCAGCAATCTGCTGGACCTCATAATTAGTTGGAGTGCTTAAAAGAGTGCGGGCATCCTTTGGGAGATATGGATGATATTTTCTCAGGATGCCCAACAGCCCATTTAGATGGCATTGTGGTATTTGGCTGTCTATTGCCCAACCTCTGAGCTCCTCCCCAAGACACTCTGCAGACTCAACAAATTCGTCATCACTTGAGTCAGTTTCTGTCAGAGCATTTGACCAAAATCCATCCATCACATTATCGTCAACATTAAACTCAGTCTCTGAGTCGGCTGATTCATAGGACATGGGCCAATCAGATGCAGCATCTGACCACACATATTCAGCAGGGGCGTTTTTTTCCAGGCATAAGTTAACATTGGCTGCGTCTGATTCAGCATTGACGTGAACCTCACCAAGGATATTGTAAGCCCTTCGCTTTGCCTGACGTTTAAGTGTTCTGTCTGAATAAATGTTGTCTGCAGACATAGTTAGTTTGCTGCCAAACAAATAACTAACGTTAATTACTACAGCTGATTTCGGACTACGAAAGCTACAATGCTAGGTAGTTGATGTTAAATGTTAGTATTTAGATTATAAGACTACATTTACATTAGATTGCTAACGTGAAGCTATAACAATGACTTACTAGATAACAGATTGATTATATATTAAAACAATATATTGTATCGAGCAGATTACCTTGGACTGGCTGGGTTAACGGCTGAAGACGAGAAGTAAAAGACGGTTACAATATAACGGTAATTCGAAATCACGCACTCACTGTTTTTTTGAATGAGCTCGCGCCTCAGCTCTTCTGACGTCACGCGCACTAGCGCAGCAGTCATCTATTCCAGTGTTTCCCAAGGGTGCCGCGGTCCTTCAAAAATATATGTATATATTTACTTCAGGAAAAGTCATGCGTGTATATATTATATATATATATATATATATATATATATATATATATATATATATATATATATATATATATATATATATATATATATATATATATATATGATAAAATGTGAATAAAACAATTAATATATTTTGAATTAATCTAATGTCTGAAATAACATATCTAATGTCTGACATCAACGTCTGTATTAGGGTAAAACAGTTCTCGATTCGCATGGTTCGGCACGCACTTGCAACGCGGTTCATCTCACATCTGATGACACATCTATATAATATGGGTTGTAACTTGAAAATAACGCTTTATGTATGTTTCTGTCGAAGGATACTCGTGCTGGATCCTTGGTGATACATTACAACAGTGATATTAAAAGAAAAAGGTGGGCAAAACGTTTTTTGCGGTCATCACCAAGCAGGTGCAGTGAGAAGACGCGAATGAAAACTCGCGCACTGTGAGATCTGTCTCTGTGCACTCATCCGATAGTGCGCACGCGTCTCACAGCACGCAAATATTGAGTTATCTTTCAAATCACAGCTCTTGAACCGAAAAAACTCACACAAAAAGTATGTCAACTCAACTTGTCCATCTTGATGAGTAGCCTATTGCATAGTCACGGAACTGTATACATTCGAGAAATACAACGCATACGTACATTAAGGTCTTAAAGGGGCAGCCTTCACTGCTGTCTGTTTAATGTCAACAAAAGACAAGGACTCACTGCTCTTGATTGAATAGCTTTTGTAAGTATAATAGGATTCTATTATATTATTACATTATATTATATTATATTATATTATATTTATTATATAAATCTTTAATTTTTACAGTCAAATATGCAATGTTATTTTACATTTGATCAATTTCTGTACCTGAAAACTAGTTAGACCTACCTGAAAAATCTGGAAGCATTTTTTTTTTTTGTATCTTTGCTCAATAGTAGTTATTTGTGCTGCTGCTTGTATTTAAATTAGTTGTTCTTATTATTTTCTTTATTTTTATTTGACTTAAATAAAACATGTCAAATAAAATTTCAAATTTACACTCTTTTCCCCATGTTTACTGGGAAAAATGGTAAAACATGAAATGCTGCATGCATATATTTGAGGGAAGTGGTGGGCCATTGCAGCTGACCATACCAACGTTGGCCCAACGTTGTATTTCTGTCAGATAGGTTGGGCCAACGTAACCAACCAATATTGACGTTGGCCCAACGTCTGTTTGCTACCTGGGTAGCGTATAATTCCACTGTATATACACTCAGATCATTGGTAGTTCGTCTGCAAATCTCACTTCTTTGATTAAAAATGTAAACTGCAGATCCAGTTTTCCCTGTTTCTGGATCCTTTGAACCATCTGTATAGATCTGTATGTAATCTTTATATTTATTTCCTGTATATCTATAAAATTCAGCTGCCAAATCTATACTATTGCTAGCTGTTTTGGCTTGCAGTAACTTAAAATCAACTTCCATGATTTCTAGATTCCAAACCGGGATATCAGGCCATGTTACAGTTATGAATAAGTTCATTTGTTATGCGCGTGTTTGATATATTTGGCCAGCCACGCGAAGGGTCAGGGTGACTGATCTCACCCACAGCGCCATCTATCGTGATGGAGGTATCAGACATTGCCATGGGAGAGATGGAAAAAAGCAGTCCCAAAGACTCCCATTTCCAAACACGTTCAAGTTTGGGAAAAAAGCCTACATGATCATAGTTCAACTATGAAATGTCTTTGTGCCCTCTGATTGATATTTTTATACTTTATAACCTATAAGCAGCCAATGGAGAAAGTAAATGATCTTAAATATCTGGGGTTGTGGCTTTGATATAGTAAGCATGGAAAACACACATAAAGCAACTAGAATGTAAAAAGTATGTAAATGTAAAAAGGTTATTAATTTACTGAGAGCTGTGGCTGGATGTGATTGGGGTGCAGACAAACATTCACTAATTGACATAATAGAGCATGCATGAGGTCACCAATAGACTACACTGTAAAAAAAAATGTGTTGGTTTTTGTTGGTTTAACTTAAAAAAGTAAGTAACCTGGTTGCCTTAATATTTTGAGTTTATTGAAATTAAAAATTCGAGTTGATACAATGGAGGAAATGTGTTTAAAAAATAGAAACTCAAATATTATTGTATATGAATCACATAAAAAAAATTATAAATCATGAAAATAGCACTATTTGGCATGTTTCACTGCATCATCACAAATAAAACACACACAATTACCCAATATGCTTACAAAATATTTTAATAAAGGTTGTCAAATCTAAAAAAATATTCATTGTATTAACTCTAAAATTATTTCAATGAACTCAAGGCAACCAGGTAACTTTTTTTCTAAATATTTGTTTTTACAGTGTATGGTTGCATAGTTTATGGTGCAGCAGCAAAAACATCATTGGAAAAAATGACTATACAGTATAGGGCATTACGTGTATGCATTGGAGCTATTAAGTCAACACCCAGTAACGCAATACTTATAGAAACAGGAGAGACTCCTCTGAAGTTAAGAATAAAAAAAAAACTTGCACTAGGAAATTGGATCAAATTAAAAGGAAGTGGGAAAGAAAATCTTACAAAAGAAATAATACAGGATTGCTGGGAATATACCAAGTTTTCAGGGAAGGGAGTTTGGATGGACAGGAGAGAAGACCAACTGCATTACAGTTTGTTAAGATTGCACCAGGATGGCACAGATGTTCAGTTTAGTTGGGTGCCAGCACATGAGGGAGTGAAAGGGAATGAGAGTGCAGACAAACTAGCAAAAGAGGCATTACGAAAGGAAATAACGGTTCCAGTTCTACTGGGAAAAGGAGAAGGAAAGCAGTAGTTAAGAAGAAAGGTAGTGAAATATGGCAGAAATGGTGGGAGGAAGACAAGAAAGGAAGGGGATATCATAAAATACAAAAGTCTGTCAGACTTAAAAGTTATAGGGATAGGAACAGACGGGAAGAAATTATAATGACAAGACTGAGAGTAGATCACTCAGGATTAAAGGGCACATTGTTTTTAATTGGGAAAAGGAATAATGGAAACTGTGAAAATTGTGGGGCTAAAGAAAATGTTGAACATGTCATTTTGCAATTTATATGAGGAGGAAAGACAGGTGTTGCAAGACAGGGTTCAGGATGCTGGGAGTGGGATATGATGGGGATACTGGGAACAGAAGGAGAGGGAGCGGATAAGAATCACTAGGAAGGCAATATTTACATTCATAACAGGGTTGATGAACAGAATATAATTTGTTTTATATATTTATATTTTTTGTTTGTTTGTTTATTATAAAATAACATGATGTTACACACTCCTGCAGTCTAAAGAAACGATAACAGGAGTTACAGGTGCTGCAATTGTAGTTCCCAGCCAGAAGAGTGAGATGAGCAGGAGAACACCAGATCACTCGAGTGTATGCTGTTGAGATGTTTGCCATTTTGATGGCTTTAGAATGGATAGAATACACAATTAAACAGAACTTTAATTTGCAGCGATTCTGTCTCTGTTTTGCAGATTATCAAGACCGGTATGCTTAAGAATCAGCAGGAGTTTTTTTTTTTAAATAATATTTTGTCAATATATTCAAGAATACAAAATAAAGGAGATGATGTTATTTTTATGGGTACAGGTACATATGGGTATTCTAGGGAATGAAAATGTAGACAAAATAGCTAAGGAAGCACTAAAAAGAGAGTATAGAAGAAGATATCAGCCTTTCAAGATCTGAAGGAAAGAGTGGGAAAAAATTATTAAAGAATGGCAACAAAGGTGGGACCAAGAATTAAAAGGAAGGCATTTATAGCTACTAAAGAGTTGGTACTGTAGAAAATAAGAGAGGAAACAGGAGAGAAGAGACTATTGTAACCAGATTAAGAATAGGGCATAATAAATTAAATAGCACTCTTCATATAAGGGGGAAACATCCTACTGGGTTATGTGACCACTGTCAGATACCTGAGACTGTAGAACATGTGCTTATTAATTGTTCTAAATATGAATTACAAAGAATAGACATGATAAAAGACATGGAAAACATAGGACTAATAGGACATGGGGTAAAGAGTATAATGAATTGCAGTAGAAGTGAAGAAGGAATTAAATATTTGATTTGCTTTCTGACTAAAACAGGACTAATGACAAGAATATGACGACTGAAAAATATGGGAAATAATTAGAACCAGAAGACGGCAGTAATGCAACATAAAGGACGCAAGCTGCCGTTAAAATCCGAAGAAGAAGAAGAAGAAGAAGAAGAAGAAGAAGAAGAAGAAGAAGAAGAAGAAGAAGAAGAAGAAGAAGAAGAAGAAGAAACTTCTGTACAGTAGGTGGCGGTATGCATCGCGGTATGCACCTTAAAGTTGTTTACAATTTACCATTAGTCAAGAGAAGAAGATGTGTAGCATGTGAAGAGAGGGATTGCAGTTGAGACTGCTATATGAAAACCTTTTTGAAAGTCTGTTGATGATGGAGGATCACAATTATTCTCGAGATTATATATCAGAGGCGCCAAGGAAGCGAAAAAGAGAATTAAAACGGCAACGCAACAGGCAAATCAGCAAGACAAAAGTGAATATTGGAGTGGCATTTCCAAGATGGAAAGAGCTCATGAGGAGCAACGATTTTAAAAAGGACGCTGACGTTGCCTGCTTTCTTCTCGACAGGTAGGCTAACGTTATTTCAACGTTAATTTGTGTATATTGGAAGCTTTATTGTTGCTTGGCTAATTATATCATGGTATGCTGTGCATAACACTAGAACGACATCTAGGATCGTTTTCCTCGCGTCAATGATGAAAAAGTATTTTTTACCTTGTAACATAAATCCTTGTTCTATGACGGATAATATGAGATTAATATTTTACTTGCGCTATCATTTGTAGGCTAGTCACCTTAAACTAGCACTGGGAACCTGATAGCTGATGTTAGCAATAAAATGTAAAAAACAACAACCGAAAACGTAAAACTATTATTCATTTTACATAGATGTCATAACCTACATGTTAACTGACAAATGAAATAACTGCAAATTATAATAGTTTTCCAAAGTAACCTCATCACTTGAAGCCGGGATACTCATGAATGAACGGCCGAACTGGAAGCCATGTTAATCTCGGACTAAATCGGCCACCGTAGGAGTTGAAACGAAATCGGAATTGAGAGGAACAGAATAATATTCACTGGGTGGTCATATACCTTTTTACCGCTAGATTGGGAAAATATCACACAGTGTAGCTTTAAGTAAAGCTGAAGTTACATTAGAACACATGCACAATCAATGTGGCAGGTATATTAGGATGACAATTAAACAGGCAGAAATTTATATAATACAAAAACAAGTTGGTGCTGGCAAGGGGGAGAGCAGGAATCGAAAGGAAGAAAATGACTCTACTGAGAATAGGTCATACGGGACATAACGGCCAACATTATATATATATATATATATATATATATATATATATATATATATATATATATATATATATATATATATATATATATATATATATATATATATATATATTAAAAAAAAAACAATAAAAAAAAACACTTTCACTGTATCCAACAAGACATAGTATATCATGTACCAATTCATTATAGGAAATAAAACAATGAGAGATATCACCTTAATCAGTCACTGAATTTTATTTATCAGGGAAAACAGCTAATGATATTATTACGTTTATAAAATAATTACAACTAAGTAAAAGAATATATCGTCTTTTGATAGCTTATTTTTCTGTCTTATTTTGCTTTGCTTTTTTGTTTTATTTTCCCATCCCATGCACATTAGCAAACACGCTGATCCGCACTCCTGTCCAGTCGGTGGCGGTAGCGGTAATGGATAAAGTTAGATTCCCAACCGCCACCAAAGAAGAAGTTCTTCCGCTAGCCTAGGACCTCTACCTCTAGAGATAACAACAACTTGAAGTCTTTGTTAAGCCGATTCTAAGTTTTGTTTCTAAACACATAATAAATTATATAAATGTATTGCTGAAAACACGTTACAAAGAATATAGACTGTAGCTTAGTAGTGAATTGTGGGGTTAGAGTTAGACCGTTAAACGATTTTGCACCATTTTTTTCAGTATTTTTTGGGCGAGCCTGAAATCATGACTCGATGACGCACTCAGAGCATCTCCTAACTAACTAACACAATAACTTACTGTCATTTAGTTATTACAGCCTACACTTTATCAATGCCTTCGTCACGTAAATGCATAATTCCTGGTTGCGAGAATTCACAAAACAGCTCGGTCTCCTTATTTAAATTTCCCAAAAATGATGAAATCAAGAAGAGGTGGATTTATTTTGTGAAACGCCACCTTAAAGGAGAGTTGAGAATCACAACTAACACCCGCCTCTGCAGTGAACATTTTACTCAGGATAGTTTTGCAAACTTTCATCGGAGACAACTGGGATTCACTGATAATCCGCTGTTACTGGTGAATGGGGCCGAACCCACTATCTCCCGCCCTGTCCCGTCTAAATCTGGTGCCATCGTCGGCAGTACATGCCCACCAATGAGTGTAAGTTGCCTTCTGTGCTTATGCTTATAGTAGGTATACAAGTCCACAGTAACTACTACATTTTGCATTCCTCTAGCATGATTCTTTTGCATTCCTCTAGCATGATTCTTTTGTTTATGTGTTTGATTCATTAGACACAATTTCTATTATCTGTTCACAAAGCAGTATTTTCCAACCACAAGAGAGAGAGACTACATGCAAAAAGTCACCAGAGAAGTTGGATGTCAGACAGACCACTTTGTGGGGGAAAGAACTGTGGCCACACAACTGTCTAAAAGAACCAATACAGGCATGTTTAGAGGTCAAGTTCTTTCTTTTTGTCTTTTTGAATGTCTGTGATGTTAACAGACATATTCTAGGTATGCACAATGGAGCTGAAAGAAAACACTGATGGAATGCACCTCACACTGATGTTCAGACAGTAATGTTATTGCTAAATTGTATGCTTTCCTGTACGCTAACGTTCAGAATGTAATGCATCCTGTATGAAAGTACAGAATATTTTTTTTTAAAAGTCTGTTCTATTTACATAGCTCCACTTCTCTAACAAATATAAACACTACATAAAGAACTCTTATTACTATCCTTATTTGCATGTGCATTTTCCAGGTTCTCAAGCTATGGTAGCCTCGCTCTGTTCTTCAGCTCCACTTAAGCGTAGAGCAGTCTCACCTGATAGACCACCAAAGCGTCCTCTCTTGGAGTTTCCCTCTTTCCAGGAACCTGTGATGAGTTTCAACATGGCAGATCCTAATGACTCCACCTGCCTGCCCAGCATGTCTGAATTGGTTGACGCCACCAGTGAACAGTAAGTTAACTTTGTTTGTTACAGATCTTACAGCCCTTATTTGGATGGTTTGGGTGTGTTTTATGCAAATTACAAGCCTTGACTAAGCCACTCATGAGAGATATTACTCCAAGTTTACTAACATCAGAATTATGGTAAAGTGTTAGTTCACCCAATAATGAGAGATTCTCTAATTAATTACTTACCCTAATGTCGTTTGTCACCCATAAGACCTCCTTTCATCTTCGGAACACAAATGAAGATTTTTTTGTATTCCGATGGCTCAAAAAGGCCATGTCATTTCCTGCCATCTTCCGTGTGTCCATGGCGTAAAATGAGGGCGTGGGGGAGGCGGTGACTTGAATATATAGGGGCGTTATTCTAATGATCGTTTTCAGCCGCGGCATTTAGCAAGGGCAGGTATTGCGTACACCTGGATTGCAGAGGTGCGCACAGCTTCATAAATCAGGCAGTGAGAGGAGTGCAAGCATAATCTTACGCCAACATATACGCCCATTTCTACGCAAGATTGATAAATGAGGGCCATTGAAACAGAGAGCTCGCTATCCATCCTGGCGTCACCCGCACTGCTGAGAAGCGTTTCGATAGAATGTACTGCACGTTTTCCTTTCAGTAACAAAATAAACACACACCAAAACTGACAGCGGTGGCACCGGAATGAAAGATCATAGCGATTTGGATATGGACGCACCAGCTCTGCAGTTCAATAACATTACTTGAAATGGCACTTTATACAATAGACTGCTTTATAGAAAATAGCTTAACTGTATTAAATATAAAACAAACAGTCATTCAGTCATGAAATGGACTGCACTTTCTGTTGTTAAATAGCCACTGCTATATAGTGAACCTTTAAAACATACACACATAATGAATCATGCAGTCACTTTACATTCCCCTTAACTTAGATTGCACAAAATAGTGATTAGTGATATAAATTATACTGTAGTGTATTAATTAAATAAAATACTTTGTCTTATGTTTTAGGCATATGGTTGTGTTCTTTATTCTTTTAAATTATAAAACAAAAACACAAAAAAAGAAATATCGCAATATATTGCCTCTCTTACAATATCGCAATATATTACAATATATCGTTTCGTAACCCCTGTATCGTGATATGTATTGTATCGCCAGATTCTTGGCAATACACAGCCCTAATGGCTTCACTTCAGAAGGCCTTTATTAACCCCCCCAGTGCCTTGTGGAGCACTATGATGGATAGATGAAAAACATAAACAGCCAATCACTGCCATTATAATGCTTGGAAGAGACATGACATTTTTTAATACAACTCCAATTGTATTCATCTGAAAGAAGAATATCTTTACACCTAGGATGACTTGAGGGCGAGTTATTCATAGGCCAATTTTCATTTTTGGGTGAACTTTGCCTTTAAGAACAAATTCATGTGTGTAAGAAACATGCTGTGAATTAGGTATTTTTAATGGAAAGTTCTCCTAGGCTTACAAATAACAAACAACCCATGCAATTATTAGTGAATGAAACTCTTCCTCAACATTATTTTATTTGATGCTGATGTAAGATTGTGTCATTTTTCTGTGAAGGTGAGAGACTTTGTAACAAGTGCATTTCTTTTTCAACAGAGCACCAACCAAGACACCGCAGGACATGGTAAAATACTTGGTATACGAGGAGTGCCTGCTTGAGCTTTTTAAAATCTGCCCGACCTGCTCAAGAGTCTGCAAGGTAGTCACATTTGTAAAAGGAACGTTCCTTTCTGTGACCCAGAAGTGCCTCCACCAGAGTTGTTCATACACCAGAGAGTGGAAAAGTCAACCACTTCTGGGAAGCTGTCCAGCTGGGAATCTGCACCTATCAGCTGCTGTCTACTACACAGGCTCTTCATTCATCCAGACTAATAAGGTTTGTAAAAAATGTCATAATCTAATAAGGTTTCTAGGGCCAGTTTATTCCACAGTGCTACAGTGGGATGTAACACATGTTATGAACCGTTACAGAGCTACTTTCTGATTTTTACATTACAGGTGCTCAACGCAATGCATATGAGAACCTTCACCAGAATGACACATCGAAATCATGTGCAAAACTACATTATGCCTTCTGTGCTGCATAAATGGAGATCACACCAGACTGACCTGCTTGACGGGCTAAAACAGAGCAAAACTGTATCTCTTGGTGGTATTATGAAAGCCGACAGTCCAGGCCATTGCACAAAGTATGGTTCATACTCAATGATGGATCTCGGCACAAACAAAATTGTTGATATCCAGCTCGTACAGGTAAATAGATTATAAAAACTAGAAAATGCGCTCAGCAGAGCAGAACCTCTGCCCATTAGGCATACCTGGTTTTTGCTAGTGAAATTGAATTACTCAAAATATCCCAAGAGTTTTGAAGTCTGTACTTTAAGAAATGTTATGTCTGGTTAGGATCCACAGAGCAATGAAGTGGGAAGCAGAGTCCATATGGAAAAGGAAGGGCTTAGCCGGAGTTTGGAATTTCTTGAAAGATCTGGTGTTAAAGTAGCTTGCTTGGTGACAGACCGACACACCCAGGTTCAAAAGTTTGTCCAAGAACAGAAACCAGGCATTGACCACTTTTATGATGTATTGCATTTATGGAAAGGTAGGATCATTTTAAAAATTAATGTTATTGATTATTTGTAGCACATCTAATCCTGTGCAACATTAACACCCACTGTTCGAACAAATGTATTACATCTTTTTAAGCTCTTCTCAGTACTTACCAGGAAAGTGGATGCCATCTCCAAGAAGAAGGACTGCGACAAGATCAAAAAGTGGCAAAAGAGCATCAAAAATCACCTCTACTGGTCAGCATCCAGTTCATCTAATGGAGAAGAAATGGTGGCGAAATGGACATCTCTTCTCAACCACATTCAGAATGTGCATGTCCATGAAAATCCACTATTCCCCAAGTGCCTCCACCCTCCTTCCGCTGACAAAAACAAGTGGCTGAAGCCCGGTACGGCACTATTCAATAGCAATGATTTCATTTAATTAGAATCCTGTAACATACACTCATACTTTTATGTATTGGTTAATCTCTGTTCACCTCTAGCAAGCAAGGCCACCTACAAGCTGGAAAAGTTGCTAATGAACAAGCGTGCTCTTGGTGATGTGAAAAAGCTGAGCCCTCTTTACCAAACATCTGCCTTGGAGAGGTTCCACAGTGTGATTCTGCAGTTTGCACCAAAAAACGTGGCCTTTTCATACTTAGGAAGGCTTTGCAGGTACATAATCATGGTGTTGGTATTGTGTAGTAACTGCCCTTTACCAATAGCTGAGCCACACTGTCTATATGAGCAGCATGTGTGTCACGGAAGCTTTTCATTTTGGCGCCCATGTTAAAGGGTTAGTTCACCCAAAAATGAACTCTCTTCCAAAACCGTAAGACCTTTGTTCATCTTCAGAACAAAAATTAAAACATTTTTGATTAAATCTTAGAGCTCTCTGACCCCTCCATAGACTGCAATGTAATTAACACTTTCAAGGCCTATAAAGTGGTCAGTCGTTCAAACGTAATTTTATAAAACAACAAGAATCATTTTTGTGCACAAAAAAACAAAAATAACGACTATATTTCTCCCAATTTGTGTCTCTAGACTCTTATGCTGTTGATGGAATGTAAAAATTGTAGCGCTTCCAGAACGCTAACTTACCATTTGTGAGCACCACGACGCATGTGCACGCGTCGTTCTGCCGCAGAACTAGAAGGCATTGCACTGAACGAGGAATAGTCTGACACACTAGAAAAAAAATGTTGAATAACTTTACTCTTTCTGGTCTTTACGACCTTTCTGGGCCTTGAAAGTGTTAATTATTTTGTGGTCTATGCAGGGGTCAGAGAGCTCTTGGATTTCAACAATATCATCTTCATTTGTGTTCTGAAGATGAACGAAGGTCTTGCGAGTGTGGAATGACCATGACTGTGAGTAATTAAAGGGATAGTTCACCCAAAAATGAAAATGTGATGTTTATCTGCTTACCCCCAGTGCATCCAAGATGTAGGTGTCTTTGTTTCTTCAGTAGAACCCAAATGAAGATTTGCAGTCTGCCAGTCATAATGCATGTGAATGGGTAACAACTCTATGAGAGTAAAAAAACATGCTTAGACAACATGCACAAAAACCCTGCTGCTCGTGACGACACATTGATGTCTTAAGACACGAACCGATCGGTTTCTGTGAGAAACCGAACAGTATTTTTGTTTTTTTACCTCATATCGCGACGATTCTCATCTAGTGTTGCCATCTGCTATTACGTCCGTCTGATAAGGGCTAACTGGCGGGATCATTATATATATATATATATATATATATATATATATATATATATATATATATATATATATATATATATATATATATATATATTATATATAGAAACCTCATTAGTGCTTGCGCAGTTGCCCTAATGAGGCATCTACGTAATATATTACTATGATCCTGCCAGTTTGACCTTACCAGGTGGAAGTAATGATGGATGGAAACGCTAGATGAGTTTTATCTGGATATGAGGTTAAAAAAATAACACATACTGTTCGGTTTCTCACAGAATGGTTAGTTTATAGAGTGCGGATCGGGCCACATTTTTCTGTCCGAGCCCGGTCCGCATCCGACAGAGCAGTAACCAAGCCCGACAGGCATTAAAATATTTATGTCCGAGCCTGACAGTTAAAATCTTTTTTTTTTTCCTCATATACTAATGACATGTACGTTTGTTTGTGTGGAATGCCCGCTTTTATTAAAGGGATACTTCACCGTTTTTTCATATTAAACTATGTTATTCCCTTAACTAAGATGAGTTGATACATACCTCTGTCGTCTGAGTGCGTGCACTTAATCTCTCTGAGGCGGGGTGACATTCTGATAGCATTTAGCTTAGCACACTTCATTCCTATGGAACCAAACAGAGATCAAGTTAGAAGCAACCAATCAACTCCACGTTTCCCCTATTTAAATACAGTTACACGAATAGTTGGACGATCAAGTATGGTGACACAAAATAAAACGTGGCGCTTTTTTAACCGAGTTAAAAAGGAGAACTATAATGTATGGCGGAATAGCACTTCTGAGAGTACTTCAACTCGGCGCAGTAAAAAGTCCCGGCCGAAACATCCTTCCTCACATCTCCCCCTCCCTCTCTCATTTCCGTAAATAGAACCAACGTGATCTGCACGCCTGCATCAGTAGTAGTTTGAGCAGAGTTGACGAAGTACCAGTTTGTAGGAAGATAGTTTGAACAATCATGGTTATAATGTGCGTCGTAAAGGGTTGTGAGAACAAGGCGAAGGTATTTAGTGCCGTCATGTTTCACCGATTTCGGCGGAAAGCTTGGTTAGCTGATTTGATGCAACAACATCGCTGGAGATTCTGAAGAAATGGCGTGTTTGCTCCGAGCATTTCACATATTACCATATTCACATTAAAGCTTATAGTGTAAGGGGAGTTTTTATGTTTATTTTCTCACTGCGGTTGCAGGTTTCTATATTGAGAGGTTCATCTCATAAAATCTGTTTGTTTGTTTTTATGATGTTCTCGTGAATGTTCCATCTGTAATATTAAACGTTGCTATGTTAAAGTATACTAATATTGGCTTTTGTCTTTTACTTAAGATCACTTGGAAAGCTGACACAGTGCCTGTTGATTTGGTGACACTAAGTTATAACGTTACACTACGGGCTTAGGCTTATACTTCATTTTTATTTCTGAGCTCACTTCTCAAGTACCGGTACATCAAACAGTCAAAAACTGTATTGCCTGTCTCACAAGCGCACTGATTTCGCAGCAAAGTTACTTGTGTTTACTAGGTTAAACACCACAAAAGTTTGATAAGCTAAGGTTACTGCCACTTCAGGACAACCAAATACCATGCAAACGGACACTTACAGTGTTAGGTGATGATCCACTTTGTTGTGTTCTTGCTTTGATTATTGTCGGTGTGGCAGAATCCTTTAGGCGTAATCCTGTGGAGGTATAGTCCGCCTGTGTGACATGCTCGGAGCAAACACGCCATTTCTTCAGAATCTCCAGCGATGTTGTTGCATCAAATCAGCTAACCAAGCTTTCCGCCGAAATCGGTGAAACATGACGGCAGTAAATACCTTCGCCTTGTTCTCACAACCCTTTACGACGCACATTATAACCATGATTGTTCAAACTATCTTCCTACAAACTGGTACTTCGTCAACTCTGCTCAAACTACTACTGATGCAGGCGTGCAGATCACGTTGGTTCTATTTACGGAAATGAGAGAGGGAGGGGGAGATGTGAGGAAGGATGTTTCGGCCGGGACTTTTTACTGCGCCGAGTTGAAGTACTCTCAGAAGTGCTATTCCGCCATACATTATAGTTCTCCTTTTTAACTCGGTTAAAAAAGCGCCACGTTTTATTTTGTGTCACCATACTTGATCGTCCAACTATTCGTGTAACTGTATTTAAATAGGGGAAACGTGGAGTTGATTGGTTGCTTCTAACTTGATCTCTGTTTGGTTCCTTAGGAATGAACTGTGATTAGTGTGCTAAGCTAAATGCTATCAGAATGTCACCCCGCCTCAGAGAGATTAAGTGCACGCACTCAGACGACAGAGGTATGTATCAACTCATCTTAGTTAAGGGAATAACATAGTTTAATATGAAAAAACGGTGAAGTATCCCTTTAAGCAACTGTAGGAAGGCATTCTGAAATGTTTACTGACGAGCGCATCAGCACACGCATGGGGCATCAAACATTACACAGAGCCCAATCAAATAGCCAACTGAAATTAAATGTACAAAGGTCTGCTAAAATGGCCCAAGCTAACAGAACAAAACATTAACGTAACACAATTGAAATGCTTATTGAAATGAAAGTCATCTTACCAATTTTCTCAAACTGTATGGTTCCTAAACTGCAACATGGCATCTATTTACATAATCTATCCATTAAAGTTTAGGCTAATCGAGGTTATGCAGAAAAAGGATTGCATCAACTGTGGATGGCTTCAAGGCTGTCCTGCTGCCAGCAGCGTTGCGCTCACTGGAATGACAAGGATGCCGCGGGCAATATGCACGCACGTGTTGCGCATTGTTGTCACAGCGACATAAACACATTTCCGCATGCAGGAAGACGGATGTTAGGGTAATATTTTACATTTATTTTAATCACAAAAACAAACCATTGCATCAAGTTAAACAGGCCCATTGGCTACTTTCATAATAAGCAGTTTTAAATTTAAAAGGTTCAATGCCTTATCGCGCTGACGTGACCGAGCCTGACCCGAACCCGCACGTAATTTCTAAATATCCGTCCGAACCCGGCCCGACCCGTCGGGTACCGTCGGAACTCATCGGGCTCGGGTCGGGTATCCATCCTCTATTAGTTTACCCAAAAATGAAATTTATGTCATTAATGACTCACTCTAATGTCGTTCATGACCCGTAAGACCTCCGGTCATCTTCAGAACACAGTTTAAGATATTTTATATTTAGTCCGAGAGCGTATCTAAGTGTATGCACACTATACTGTCCATGTCCAGAAAGGGAATAAAAACATCATCAAAGTAGTCCATATGTGACATCAGTTAGTTAGAATCTCTTGAAGCATCGGAAATTAATTTTTGTCCAAAAATAACAAAAACTACGACTTCATTCAGCATTGTCTTCTCTTTCGCGTTTGTTTTCAAACCTCAAATAAAGATTCAAATGGTCATGAGCCAGCATATTGATTCATGCTTTGGATTGCGAGTCAAGCTGCTGAAATCACTTGACATTGGCGATCCGAATCATGAATCCGAGCCACACCGTTCTCAAGTTCTCTCATGAGGGAGCTCGGAGGCATATAAGGACATTCCGAACCGCCGAACATTCAACAACTGGACTCGAGAACGGCGTGGCTCGCAGGTAACACTCATTTGCACTCAGGCCACGGTCTCGCTCCCTCCCTCCCAAGTTTCTCTCCTCCACCTCGTGACAATCCTCATTTGTGTTCTACTGAAGAAACAAAGACACCTACATCTTGGATGCACTGGGAGTAAGCAGATAAACATCACATGTTCATTTTTGAGTGAAGTAACCCTTTAACAGATTAGAGCAGCCACACAGGTAGAGAGAGAGGGGCAGTGTGGCCATGGTGTAACTATGTTGGAGTAATCCCATACAAACCCTTCCATTTCAGACTTTACCTGGCCGCCCTGCATTTCAATGAAAATTTTGGCCATACCCAAGTGAGGACTGCAGCAGGAGAACTGCAGTTCCGAATTAAATTTCCAAAGGCCAAGAGAGGGGAACTGGTTGTGTCCATGTCGAGGACCAAACATACTACTGGTTAGTTAATTCTCAATTGTCTGTCAGTGTTTCCATACTAATATATGCATGAATCTGCATTTACGCATTTGCCCTGCTGGGGAGATTTTGGGACCACCTGAGTGACATGGTATAGCACATTTGTTTAGCGTGACAAAATTCTAAAGAAGGCAGTAAACACAATTTCTATTGCAGTAACTTTGTCTTAATGCTATGTGCTCTCTCCTGTTTTTTAGAATATGTTACTGAGCTTACGGACCTCCTCTTTAACAAGGTCATCCATGATCCTGCACCATTTGTGGCTGAGATAAAAGCAGTGGCTGTTCCTGTATTTCCATGTTCACAGTATGAGCTAACTGAGAAATCAATGGCTCCAACAAATGGTGTCCCAACACCAATCTAACACCACAATCCCTTTCCTAATCAATCAACAGTTTTCTGCTAAAATGTAAGTCACCATCTTCACCCTACTATTCTGGCATTTACTCATAACTTAATTTTTTGGGTAATCGAGGATATGCGCATGTTGTCACAGTTGGCCAGAGTCACTGCAGTTATGCCCACTGAGTGGTAGCATTGGTTTTCAGCGTGAATGCCACGACACAAACGCATCTAAAATGAGAGGTACATTTTTACAGACTGCTATGAGCTACAGAAAAGAGAAGCAAATGGATCGCTGCAATTCACAGAAACAACTGGACTGGAAAAGTGGATTTGTTGTTGTCATTTTGTCTCAATATGTTGAATTTGGGGGTAAAATCATACCCTTATAAATTGTATTGTTATATATTTTAACAATATATACTCATCAATTGCATATTTAGCATCGTAAATTTTGCACTTTTTTTTTTAAATAAACACTTACAAAACTATACAAAGTTTTAGGGCTTTATATATATTCAGTGGTGGCCAAAATTATTAGAACACTTGACATCTGGGAGTTGTCTTATTGGGCCTAGATTAATTTTCCAAGAGGAAAATTTCTTCTGGAACATTGAAAAAGATTGAGCACATTTGTGGCGAGTTAGAAAATAAACTGGACAGATCTATTGTACATTCAAAGGAAAACCTTTGGCTTTAGTTGCAGAAGTCATGGGAAAACATACTCTTTGAAGTTCTCAGGAAATATATTGACAATATGCCAGACAGATATGCTGCTGTAATTGCTACAAAAGGTGGAAATACCAAATATTAAAAGTGGAAAAAAAACAGTACGACTCACTTCATCTGATATTTAATTGTCAAAGCAACCATCTGCATGTTTCATGAACATTATGAAACTGTTTTGAAGTCATAAAATAATATATATATATATATATATATATATATATATATATATATATAAACAGTAATAAGGGAAATATTTATGTATACATAATAAATAAGCTTTCCATTGTTGTATGGTTTGTTAGGATAGGACAATATTTGGCCGAGATACAACTATTTAAATTTCTGGAATCTGAGGGTGCTAAAAAAATATAAATATTGAAAAAAAATCACCTTTAAAGTTGTTCTAAGCAATGCATATTAATAATAATACATTTTTTATATATTTATGGTAGGAAATTTACAAAATATCTTCATGGAACATTGTGGTTTTTGGCATAAAAGAAATCAGTCATTTTGACCCATACAATGTATTGTTGACTATTGCCACAAATATACCTGTGCATCTTATGACTGGTTTTGTGGTCCAGGGTCACATATTTCATTAATATAAGTGATCACCCGGATTTAGACCTACCTATGTATATTGTTTTAATATAAAGCGTTCACAGGCAAATTTTCTTTATGTATTTCCCCAGCGTTGGAATCAGGCTCATGTCAGGAAACTAATTTCTGCTGGAAAGTGATGTCAGTGCATGCCCTCTATATATACATTACGTTAGGGGCAGTTGTCAGTGTCTTCCTCCAGCAGATCGGCCTGCCTCTGTGTTCCTGTGACTTACCTCCTGCCTCAGTCCATTCCTGCAGTAGAGCCACACCAGCTGCCATTTCAAAAAAGTAAGTTGTGGCGCATACAAACATGTTACTCAGAAACTGATTGACAGCTGTCCAAGACTTCTATATCCAGGTTTACATCCAAGTGTTTTTTTGTTTTTTTTGTTTTGCGAAAAATGGGTTAGCGCATCAAACTGTTTACCGGTATTACTGATGGAAATGCCAATTCTTGATAATTTTTTTGTTGAACTTGTTATACTAGTGTATAAAACCTAATACTTCAAATGTTGTGAAACCTATTTCGGAAACTGTTCAATACACTTTCAATAAATTTCATACGCCAAGTTTCAATACACTTTTTCCACTATTTTGTTAACGGGAGGAACGTCACAAACGTGGTGCTGTGAGCTATAGACTAATTCTGTCATGTGACACCACCATAGACAGTAAAAAAAAAGAAGCTTTCAGATGCCTCGCGCGGCGCTGACATCTTGGGACCGGAGTCTGTGCAGTAGTGATTTCGGGACTGGAGTTGTGCATGTCAAAAGCCCGCTCACACTCACAGATGCAGAACAATTAATTATGTCGGTGTGAAATAAAGAGTAATGGAAATGTATAAATTATAGCTAAAGCTCCAATCTGCTCCCAAAAATCCAGAAAAAAGTCTGTTAGTGCCTCAGTGACAAATTCACTCAGAGAAGACGTCGATCTCGGCTGTCAATCGTGATGTCACACACCCATTTTTAGAAAACACGGAGGTGCGGCTATATTGGGGCAGGTCACCTGGGGGCGATCGAAGCACAGAGGTTTCAGTTTCTGAGAGGGGTGCGGCAGGCTTGGACACCACATCTATTTGAGTTAAAGCACTTTTTGTCAAGAAATAGACCTGTGCAACTTATTTTGCAACTTATACCTGTGCAACTTACTTTAACGCAAATAGACGTGGTGTCACATGACAGAATTAGCCTATAGCTCATAACAATTAATAATTGCAATAAAACTGACACTGTGGAGTTATAAATATCTGGTGTTTTTGTAGAAGAACACCTGTGCTGACCGAGAGTAATTCTCGCCAGCTGATGGTGATATAAATGTAATATTAATGTGCTACAGCCAAGTGCCTGAAAAACATTTTCAGCCACTTATTTTCTTCCAGTTTTACTCTGTTGACATTTTGAAGGAAATGTTTTAAAGAAGAGGATACACTTGTCACTTGTTGAGGAGTTTATCTGTGCTTAGCTGTGGTCAAGTCGAATGGCAAGGGCAGAACAACCCCTCTGAAGCAGTTAAATGTATTTGTTTTATTGACGCATGAACAAAAACAGCCGTAGTCTTATTTTTCCTCTCCATTTTGGTCAGGTCTTACAGCACAAGAGCCCAGAAGATGACAGTTTGATTCGTCAACCTGCAGTCTACTTTATCATTTTGGCTGGTTCAGGCAGACAGGCGCATGTCCTGGATGAATAGTCATGCACTGTGGCTCTTCAAGAAGCTCTCAACATTTATTCTGAACCTGTTGGGAGTGCGTTGTAGTGTTTAGTGCTAGAGATCTAATAATACCCTACTAGTTGTTTATTTATATTTTTAATGATCATATCAAGGTATTTGCAGCAGACATTCTCATCCGTGGGCATTGCCCTGCATTCTCCACAGGTGCACCTATAGTTTAATTCACAGTGTGAGTGAAGAGATTGTCATCCATTTGAGTTGTCAATTCGATATTATGAACAATCCTACAGAAAATGTATCTGAACAATTTAGCGCACATTCTGTTTTTCAGCTTGTGTGTTGCAATGATGGTATTTAGTGATTCATGCTAAAGCAGTCAGAACACCATCCAAATGGCCACATAGAATGTTTTGACCCATACAATGGGGCAAAACATTTTTTTTTTTTTAGATATGGAGTAGGCTACTTAGGTGTTGCTTTTGTACTCGGTTATCAGCGTGTCATACATTAATTGACATAATTTGTTATAGGCTATTCGGGAAAAAAAATTAATTAGCTTTCCTTGTGCTAGGAACATAAAGTATGGGTAATTTATACTGCAAATTGGCCACCACCAAAAAAAACGGATGTGTTAAACAGCTGTAATGCATAATTCAGGCCACAATTCAACAATACAACAATTCAAGAACTAATTTTACAATAATTGCAAAGTTGTAAATTCCCATGTTTGTGTAACTGATGAGAAAAATGAGACTGATAAACTGATCAGAATAAAGAGAGTTCCATAGATTGTTTATTAAGCCTGGTGTGCAATCATGTTTTTTTTTTTTTATTCACATTTATCATAATAACCATGTTGCTTTAAAATGTTTTAGTATGTTTTTAGTATGTTAAGTCAAATAGCAACTTTGTAAAATAAAGTGCCCCATTTTTTTTTTACTGTGTTATTGTTGCATATGTTACATGCAGTTACTATAGTATAGTAATTTATAGTAATAACTATCAATATGCATATTAAATTGCAACTAATCCTAAACCAAACCCTAATCATAACCCTCTAAGTACTACTTAAGTACGTTACGTCTTATTACTCAATACTTGCATGTGTAATTGCACTGTAACTAAGACATCTTAAAATAAAGGGTTACACTTTTAAAGGTGTCATTGTTACAGTAGAATTATATATTGTAGTACTGTATTTTAGTAATATTAATTAACTACATGTACTTAATATAGGATTAGAGTAGATTTAGGGTTTGGTTTAGTTGAGGGATAGTTGCATGTAATTATGCAAAATTTACTGTTGTGGTAAGTACATAATGTAACAAGGACACTGTAAAAATGATTTAACAGACTGTAACCTTTTCTTGTGGAATTGAACGATGAAATCAGGTTTTCTCATAACGGATGCTTTTATAAAGGAACCCGTTCAATCACTCTATAATACACCAGATATTGAACTGATATCTGTTACCTAAAATTGTAAAATAAAACTAGCTATTATGATTGCCAACTAAATTCCAAGCCATAACAATGGGTGGTGACGTATTTAAATGCAAACCAATAACAAGAATTAGCACGTGGTTTAGATTCACTAGAAAAATATTTTTATTTTGAAAGGAACCATTAAACATTTCAACTATTAATAGTAAACAACGTTTCTGAACATATTTTCACAACAAACATCGATAACAGACTTACAGTTTCACATGAACAAGAATTTGTGAGAAAGTCCGTAGGTTTACAATCTGCTCGTCTTCGATGTGTTTCTTTGAGGGCAGTATTGGCGCGTGTGCGCCCAGTCTCCGGTGGCGGAGCAGAAAGGGCACACATAGCTCCGTAGGATCGGGCAGAGGGTGCGTCCGTCTCGGGCTTTCAGTCTATGACTCGTGTATACCTCTTCACTCTCTCCGTTTTTTAGGCAGAAGCCGCAGGTGTCACGACGGTGGTCCCGGCTGGAGGAGGAGAAAGTGGTGCTCGAGGCACTGCTGGAAGACCCGGTGCTCATGAATCGCTCCGCGGGGGTCACACGACCAGTGACGGTTTGTCTTTCGTCGCGATGATCCTCCAGCAGTTGCGACAGAGTCCTGTGGAGATTCATGTAGTCCCGCCACATGAGGAAACAGCCTTCAGCTGCGGGGATGGTGTTCTCGCGCTCGGAGGAGGGCTGCATCATGTCCAGTGTCATTCAGTCAGGTGAGTGTCATCCATGACCCCCGATCAGTATTTATAGGAGAATCGTCTAAAGACTCCAGACAGGAATGCGGTCTTTTCTGGGGCACTGAACACCTGTCCAATTTGCGTGACTCCCTGTAAGTCCTGCTTGACCGAGGTCTCCGCAAGGTCACCGGGTCAAGCTTGCACTTTGGTTTATTGTTTTGTATCAATTAGCGGCACGTGCCAGACAGAGTGCACACGCGTCTGTCTGCCTTCAAACATTGTAACATTTTCCGGACCGCGCACAGACATTTTGGGGCGCAGGTGCTGAAGTGATAAAAAAGGGGGGTCTTCTCTTTAAAAAAAAAAAACAATAGGCCTACATCAAAAATGAAGTTTTTAAACCTTTAAATTAGGCTACTTTCATTGTTATTATGGTATATATGTTTTTCCAAATTAATAAATGTCTTTTGTTAGCATTATGCTGGAATTAAATGAGCAAAATCAATATTGTGCATTACTGACATAAATTACCAGAGGCGGACAGTAGTGAAGTATTTTTACTTTTTACTCAAGTATGTACTTCATCAGTTTTGATTTGGAAAACTTTCTTTCCAAAGTATATGTCATACTTTTTACTGCAAGACATTTCATAAATGATTTTTTTTTGTTTTGTTGTTAGTTTTTACGTTTAATACCTGCATTAAAAATGTAATAATTTCTTACATGTACTCAGGTTAAACTTTTAATTACTTTTACTGGACCCACTTTATATTATAGCTGCCCTTTACTACTATGTAGTAACATTTAAATTAATAATTTGATACAATGCACTTGTACATACAGGTTTTTACATTGTACTGACATTTTTAAAAATACATGCATGTAATTACATCTGTAATATTCTGTAGTTACATCTGTACAGTAATTTCTGTAAAAAAAAGTTCTGTAGTCTGCAAATGTATAATTACACTGCTGAGTCTGACACTTCCCTTACTCCTAATCCTACCCTTAAACTTACCCATTCCGCCACACCTGTCTCTAACTTTACTCTTAAACTTACCCATACCACCACACCTGTCTCTAACTTTACTCTTAAACTTACCCATACCACCACACCTGTCTCTAACTTTACTCTTAAACTTACCCATACCACCACACCTGTCTCTAACTTTACTCTTAAACCTACCCATACCGCCACACCTGTCTCTAACTTTACCCTTAAACTTACCCATACCACCACACCTGTCCCTAACTTTACTCTTAAACTTACCCATACCACCACACCTGTCTCTAACTTTACTCTTAAACTTACCCATACCGCCACACCTGTCTCTAACTTTACTCTTAAACTTACCCATACCGCCACACCTGTCTCTAACTTTACTCTTAAACTTACCCATACCACCACACCTGTCTCTAACTTTACTCTTAAACCTACCCATACCACCACACCTGTCTCTAACTTTACCCTTAAACTTACCCATACCACCACACCTGTCCCTAACTTTACTCTTAAACTTACCCATACCACCACACCTGTCTCTAACTTTACTCTTAAACTTACCCATACCGCCACACCTGTCTCTAACTTTACTCTTAAACTTACCCATACCACCACACCTGTCTCTAACTTTACCCTCAAACTTACCCATACCACCACACCTGTCTCTATATTTACTCTTAAACCTACCCATTACACCACACCTGTCTCTAACTTTACTCTTAAACTTACCCATACCACCACACCTGTCTCTAACTTTACTCTTAAACTTACCCATACCACCACACCTGTCTCTAACTTTACTCTTAAACTTACCCATACCACCACACCTGTCTCTAACTTTACTCTTAAACTTACCCATACCACCACACCTGTCTCTAACTTTACTCTTAAACCTACCCATACCACCACACCTGTCTCTAACTTTACTCTTAAACTTACCCATACCACCACACCTGTCTCTAACTTTACTCTTAAACTTACCCATACCACCACACCTGTCTCTAACTTTACTCTTAAACTTACCCATACCACCACACCTGTCTCTAACTTTACCCTCAAACTTACCCATACCACCACACCTGTCTCTATATTTACTCTTAAACCTACCCATTACACCACACCTGTCTCTAACTTTACCTGTGTCCCACATCAATATCAGCAAAAGTGTTTTGCAATACATTATGAACAAAAGTACATTGTACTTATTTTTTTATGTAAGTACATAGTAGTTAAAGCCACCTAATATAAAGTGGGGCCCTTTTACTTAAGCAAATGTTGTGAAATTGCAGATCTTAATGCAAGACATGTATTCCAGCAATTCAGTTAACTTGCCTAACTGTGACTCTTTGAATGAGCAGTACAACTGAATGTCGTCAGCAAAAAAGTGATCAGACACATTTTTAAAATTACAAATAATTTCAGCAAGAGGGCTAATTTACATTAAAAACAGTGTAGGACCTAAAATCGAACCCTGAGGATCTCCACATGACAGAGGGATCATTTCTGAAAGAATGTTATTAGCAAACACACAAAATGATCGGTCACTCAAGTAAGAAGAGAACCAATTTAAAACCGTCCCTCAGAACCCCATTTCATATTGTAGCCTATTTATCAATACATTATGGTCTAATGTTTCAAATGCCGATGATAAATCAAGTAAAATCATTCATTCAGTGATTCGTTCAAACCAGTTGATTCATAAACGAAACACTATACACAACTGTTCTTGATTTATTCTAAACTATTTTTGTTTTAGAAATGAGAAAAAAACGTAAAAATTGACTACTGTTTAAAATGTTTCATCCCTTCAGACCCATTTGAATAAATCTTGCATACAACATAACACAGACAAACTTCTTTTTTCCACTATTTTCTGTAATTTAGTGGAAATAGCCCAAAGTGTCTGCAGGTTCCTAGAGCACACAGGGCCTGAGTTACACACTTTCAAAAATGAATTTATGAAAAAAATAACCCTTTTTGGGGTTGTTATTACAGCTTAGACAACATATACTTACATGTTTATCACTTTTAGCACTGTTTTATGTAACTTCAAAGGGTTTTCTGTAAAATGACACCAACATTTTGAACTTAAACCACTGTATTTGTGTATGGGAAGCTTTTCAATTTGGGTAGACCAAATCCAGGCGGAAATCCCAAAAAATGGTCCCGGAGTCTAAGAGGTTAACTAACTGATGTCACATATTGACTACTTTGATGATGTTTTTATTACCTTTCTGGACATGGACAGTATAGTGTGCATACTTGCATACGCTCTAGGAATAAATATAAAATATGTTACTAAACTGTGTTCCGAAGATGAACGGAGGTCTTACGGGTGTGGAACGATATTAGAGTGAGTCATTTATGACATAAATTTTATTTTTGGGTGAACTAACCCTTTAACACTTGTCCGTTAGCCCTGTAAACAAGTGGATTTTTTGAAGGGACAAGTTAAAGAGAATTTTACTTGCCCAACGGACAACCTGATTAAAATGCCAATAACATAAAAATCACTAGAAAATGACCAAAATGCAATGATTCTGCATTCATGTAGTGTAAGTGGCTATCGATAGTGGCTAATGTATAATTAACTGTCGGTAACAAATTTGTGCTGTTGACGTTTCGGACAAGCGGACAAGTGTAAATGTCGAACCCTGCATTAAATATGTTAACTAGATGTGTTCACTACCTGTCTAGTGATGTGTGTTAATGCAGACATATAATAAACAAATGGTGTGTCTTTTCAAAACTTCAATTGCGTGTCATTATTAATTGAGCTGGCTCATGGGTTTTATGTTTCACACTTCAGTGTGAATGCTGGATTTTTGCGGTGCATTGTGGGATTCAAGGAGTAAACAGTCCACAGCACTCAGGATTTTGCGATTAAAATGGCTGACTCCCTGTCAGTGACAACTAGGGAGACAAAATGTTAGTCAATCAATCAATCAATCAATCAATCAATCAATCAACTTTATTTATATAGCGCTTTTACAATGACGATTGTTTCAAAGCAGCTTCACAGTGTCAAACAGGTCAATAGTGCAACTAAATTTGATTTGGCTGTAGAGTCGTTCTGGAGAAAACAGTGATGTTATCAGCTTATTTTAATTTATCAATAAGTAAAAAAAAAAGAGCGACATTGTTGGCAGAACTGTATTATAGTTTATAGAATTAAATAAGACCTAATTAATTAATTTTATTTTTATTGTTTATTTTTAGTTTTTTTATTTATTATTTACAAATGTGTTGTATATTATTTATGTTAACTTCTTTTTTTAAACTGTTCTATAAAATCAACATCACATTTGCAATCGTGCAATTTTTGGGGACAACGCATTGCTTGTGATATTGCTTTACTAAATCATATAATATAAATATTAAAAACAAGAAAACTGCACAAACTCACACATTTCAAAAATGAACATAACTACTTTAAAATTTATGTTTTCAGTATGGGGTTGTGTAGGCCTAATTTATCTTGCAGAACAAAATGTCGAAGTACAGTAAAGTTTTATTCATTTTACACATAAATCGAAAAATCTCGAAGAAACCAGAAGTAGGTTAGGAAGCAAGGGAAATACATTTGAGTATATATTATGTATATAAGTTCCGGATGTTAGCTGGAGAATGGCTGCATACAAATGCTGAACAGGAGAGAAAGGCCTTCCAGACGAATACTAGATGACGAATACCAGAGACAGAGGACAGAACGGGGGTTTATAAAGGGTGTCTTGATGAGAGTGTGCAGGTGATTAGAACTCTAGTGACTGGAAACAAGTGTGCAGAGTCTGGTGATCTGAGGCTGGTTGTGATGTGTACTGAGACTGCTCTCATTAGAGTTACAAATGATTTACTCTTGTCATCTGATCGTGGTTGTATCTCTCTATTAGTGTTACTCGATCTTAGTGCTGCATTCGATGCACTATCGATCACAATATTCTTTTGAATAGACTCCAAAATTATGTTGGCATTAGTGAAATTGAATTGGCATGGTTTAAAATTGTACTTATCTGACCGTTATCAGTTTGTAGCAGTAAATGAAGAGATGTCACACCGATCACAAATTCAGTATGGAGTACCGCCAGGCTCAGTGTTAGGACCGTTGCTCTTCACCCTGTATATGCTACCACTGGGAGATATCATTAGGAAGCATGGCGTTAGTTTTCATTGTTATGCTGACGATACTCAGCTCTATATTTCCTCACGCCCTGACGAAACTTACCAATTCACAAGATTAAAGGAATGCATAGCTGATATAAAAAAAATGATGAATAGTAATTTCTGCAACTTAATTCAGATAAAACTGAATTTTTAATTATTGGACAGAAAAGCTCCACAAGTAGTAACCTAGAATACTGTCTAACACTTGATGACTGCTCTGTCAAGCCCTCATTGTCAGTGAGGAACCTGGGTGTGCTCTTTGATACCAATCTTTCATTTGAAAGCCACGTTTCTAGAATCTGTAAAACCGCATTTTATCATCTTAAAAATATATCTAAATTACGGCACATGCTCTCAATGCAAAATGCTGAACAGTTAGTACATGCTGCGTTCATGGGCTCAAGGCTAGATTATTGTAATGCTCTACTGGGTGGTTGCCCTGCTCGCTTAATAAACAAACTCCAACTAGTCCAAAACGCAGCAGCTTGAGTTCTTACTAGAACCAGGAAGTACGATCATATTAGTCCAGTTCTGTCAACACTGCACTGGCTCCCTAGTAAACATTGCATGCATTTAAAAAAAAAAATATTACTTACAAAGCACTAAATGCTTTAGCTCCCCAGTACTTAAGCAAGCTCTTAACTCCTTATACTCCATCACGTCTTTTGGTCTGTCAGTGGCAAAACTCTGGCCAGTTGATAATACCTAGAATATCTAAATCAACTGCAGGCGGTCAATCCTTTTCCTATTTAGCACCTAAACTCTGGAACAGTCTTTCTAGCATTGTTCGGGAAGCAGACACACTCTGTCAGTTTAAATCTAGACTAAAACGCATCTCTTCACTATGGCATACACATAGAACATTTTTAACTTTCATTATTCAAATCAATTGACTGATTCTTAGGCTGCATTAACTAGGTCAGCCAGAACCGGGAACACTTCCCATAACACCTGATGTACTCGTTACATCATAAAAAGAATGGCATCTACACTAATATTAGTCTCTCTGTTTATCCCGAGGTTTACTGCAGTTGGTCGGATCCAGGCCGTGTCCGGATCGGGTGGTGGACCTGCGCCTGGACATGACCAGCTCATCCTGGAGTGTCTGCTGAGCCCGTGTCAATTGGTGTCTCCTCTGAATTTGCCTCACCGGCACGTCATCCTCAATAAACCCGTCTCCGGCTCAATAACTCCGATCTTTCAAGTATTCATTGTCTTGTGTGATTGACGCACCATCCTAAATGAACCCGTCTCTTGCTTGATACCCAGAAATTTTGACTGTTCCCATTTAATATGATTTCTGACCTGTAAGGTTGCCACAATCATAATCATACACTGTTGAATAATAGGCCAGAGGAGAACTGGCACCCCGACTGAGTCTGGTTTCTCCCAAGGTTTATTTTTCTCCATCATGCCCTGATGGAGTTTTGGTTCCTTGCCACTGTTGCCTTTGGATTGGCTTCCTCAGCTGGAGACACTAAAATTATGATCCAAGTTATTCAACTAAATATAAAAATAAAATTAATTAATTAGACATTATTATTATTATCATTTAATTCTATCAACTATAATACTGATCTGCCAACATTGTCGCTATATGATAAATTAAAATAAGCTGATAACATCACTGTTCTCCAGACCGACTGTACAGCCAAATTAAATTTTGTAGCAATATTGTCTTGTTTAACACTGTGAAGCTGCTTTGAAACAATTGTCATTGTAAAAGTGCTATAAATAAAGTTGATTGATTAATTGATTGATTGGGATGTTGCTGACTCTGTGGTCAGTATCTATCAAAAGTGGGCCAAGAAAGAAACAGCTGTGAACCAGTGACAGGGTCATGAGCAGCCAAAACTCATTGATGTGCATGGGAAGCAAAGGCTGGCCTGTTCTATCAAACATACGAGCTACTGTAGCTCAAATTGTTTAAGAAGTTAAAGCTTCTGATAGAATATACTGAAAAGTGTCAGAATATACAGACCATCACAGTTTGTTGTTTATGGGGCTGCATTGCCACTGACTTCTGTCTACTGCTAAAAGCACCAACAGTGGGCCTCTGAGCATCAGAACTGGACAACAATAGAAGAAGAAGGTGGCCTGGTCTGATGATGAATCACATTTTCTTTGCATCACATGGATGGCTGGGTGCGTGTGCATCACTTAACAGATGGCACCAGGATGCACTATGGGAAGAAGGCTAGCCAGTGGAGGCAGTGTTCTGTTGGGAAACCTTGGGTCCTGCCATCCATTTTGGTGTTGCTTTGACACGTACCACCTAACTAAGCATTATTGCAGACCATGTACACCCTTTTAGGGAAACCGTATTCCCTGGTGGATGTGGCCTCTTTCAGCAGAATAATGCACCCTGCCACAAAGCAAAAATGGTTCAGAAACGGTTTGAGGAGCACAAAAATGAGTTTGAGCTGTTGACTTTGCCTCCAAATTCCCTAGATCTCAATCCAATTGATCATCAGTGGGATGTGCTGAACAAACGAGTCCGATTCTTGGAGGCCCCACCTTGCAACTTACAGGACTTAAAGGATCTGCTGCTAACATCTTGGTACCAAATATGACAGCACACCTTCAGGGGTCTAGTGAAGTCCATACCTCAATGGTTCAGGGCTGTTTTGGCAGCAAGAGGGGGAACAACACAATATAAATCATAATGTTATGCCTGATCGATGTATTTTTAGCTGTGCTGCCATTTTGGATTTAAGAAGAATATGATGCAGAATAAGAAAGTTAAACATGCTTACTTTAGCAAGAAAAGAAAAAAAGAAACACAAATGTGATTATCTTAAAGGGGTAGTTCACCCAAAAATGAACATTTGTGTAAAATATGTTTATCTGCTTACACACAGAGCATCCAAGAAGTAGGTCTGTTTGTTTCTTCAGTAGAACACATTAGACCCCATTGACATGCATTATACGAGCAACAGTTGGAGTTAAAAATCTTAATTTGTGTTCTACTGAAGAAACAAACAAACCTACATCTTGGATGACAATGGAGACAATTGGGACACTAATAATAATCCACTGACCTATAATAAAGATACCTACAAACTACGGTCCGGATCAGTGTAATATAAACACAATTCATGCACTCTTCTTTCACCGTAACCAATATGGATTTTCAGTGACAGATACTTAAAACTACATTTGTTTATTCTTGAATATGTGGGTAGGTTTAAATTGGCTTTAAAATAACTTAACGATTAAAAGCACCGCACGATGGCGCTGTTCCATAATGCACTACCGCGGACTGCCAGCACACCCTCTTGAGAAGTTGTTGGTTGCTTTGGTTGTTAAGGAAGTCCATTAAGTTTGCCTCTTCAGCGAACTGGAGGTAACGGGCAGCTATTTCATATTGAAAATGCGTCATGTTATTTTTGCACACAAATGTATCTTAATATATATTTGAGTTCCGTTTAATTTGTTATATTTTAAAAAGATAAAACGCTAACTTACATCGATCTTACAGATGTGTGAGTGACCGTCGTGTGGCAACAGTTAGTTTTACATCGCTGTGAGGGACAGAGATTTCAGTCAGCTGTAATCGCTGATCATATTACTTCATTATTAATGTATTTTAGTCATAGTTAGGTATTAGTTTAAAAGTTGGATACCAGTAATAATAATAGTAACTTAATGTTTTTGTTGTTACTGGTTGTAATGTTGTTAGCTTACTTGTAACAACGTTTGGTGTTGATCATTTAACGTTACAACGTAAGTTACGTTTAAATAAATAAGTTACGTAACCTAATGTATTTTGCTAAATAAACACTTCGGTAGATTTTTAATGATTAATGTTTGTTATGTCGTTGATTTTTTGTCATACAGTCTTTACAAAAGGCAGCGACAACTAATAGTTTATGTATTGTGTAATTCTGTGATAGAACTCAACAAAACTGTTTAACGTTACCTGACGCTTTTTCAACTAAAACACGGGAAATTTTAACCATTAAAGGTTTTCTTTAATATTCTAATATTGGGTATTTTAATATTGGGATAAATAACAAAACTGTTATTTAGTCTCAATAACAAAACTGTTATTTAGTGCCGAAAATTACTATACATTTTAATTTAGAAGACTTTTATTCAAAGCTAACTTTCCTTACAATAAAGGACCATACGGTAATAATCACCAAAATAATATACGCAAAATATTATATAAAATGTTAACTCAACATTTTTTTTTTTTTTTTTTTGTCCAGACAGTGTAATAATATGTTTTGTTAAGTTTTGGATTTAGTGCCATTATAAATAAGAGCAAAATTATGTAATTTTGGGGAAAACTATATTATCTATATTATTAAACTGTATTATGTATGGCTCTTTATACATTAAAATGTTTAGCTACAAATGTATACCTTGCAATATTACTAAAGAAAAAAGACTTTAAATGTTTGCACATAATGCACATAATATTACATTTATACTTTGGGGAAAGATGTGGAATATTGCTAAATGCAAAATAAATAATTCAGACAGAATAATCAGAAGTTATCTATAAAATAATTTCCTCACTTTTTCCCTAGGATGTAATCGATTGAGTACCATGGGGCTTGCTTACATCTAAAACCAAGTTTGCCAATAGGATGAGTGAGCATGGAGACAGCATCGTCCCATTTAACCCCACAGAACTCGGGTCAGAGGAATCATCTTGTAAAACAGATATTAGTGTTCTACGAGTAGACCTGAGGAAAGAGAAGTGCAACAAGGAGGCGCTTGAAGACATCAAGAAGCCATATGATGTTACCACTCTGCTTCAGGATGAGCAAAACAAGGAAGCCAAGCTTAGTCCATATCAGCCTCGACCTCCCTCTCTTCCGAAGCCTGTGGGATTGGGCATGGAGGGTAAATCATTTGATGAGAAGGTGAGGGGGAGAAGATTGAGGAACAGCCAGGAGAGTCTCACGGACCCGGGTGAGACGGGCTCTTCTACCGATTCACTTAAAGACACCACCTCAGTGAATGGCCAGGGCCTTGCATCTGGACTTCCTCTCGATCTTCCACCCATGGAGACACCGCCGTTCATGATTAGGACTGGGAGCTTTTCCGAGAACGACGTGTCCCCCTGTGAGCATTTTGATCCGAATAAAGAGCGAATGAAACCGTCCAGAATTATTCTGTCTCCACTGCAGCTCACTGGCACATATCCTCCTCTGGAGAACAGCACAGCCTCCACATCCTTAAGAACAACTAATCGGATTGACAGGGATTGTTTGGATTACAGTGTGGTGGGGAGAAGGGGGCGGTCGGAGAGGCTTCAGAGAAATCTAAGCGATAGCCGGCTGTTGGACACCATGGTGTCAGACAATGTCTCTGTCCATTCCATGAAGTCCACCTATAGCGTTCTGAACCCCATTAGACCCCGGGATGTAAGGAACAGGTGAGAAGCTTGTGTTTCTTCATTCATTTCTTATTTTCTGCTGCCTATTTGAAGTTATCCCTCAGCATATCCTTCATATCCTTCACTTTAAGATAACATGATCATGTGCTGACGTATCATCTTGATAAATGTCTAACAAGTCTCTGAGCCTTTTTTTGTTTTATTTAAAGCAGAATGTGAGACCTTTTGTGTGAATGCGTAAACCGAATTAAATGTTTCACAAGGTAGTGTATCGTGAATAATGTTCCTGCAGGAATGAGATGTTAAATAAGTTGAATAATACTTACAGTTACCTGAACAGCTTTAGTTGTGTGAAGCTGCATGTGTCTTGAGAGATGAAAGAGGCACGGTGAAGTAGTTTGTGAAGGATGTAAAGGGGATTAATGGATCAGTGTGATGCTTGTTCAGCACTGTTACTTTCAAGCTGCATCAGACCATTCATTTCTGTTCTGTTTGAAAGTGAAATGATTATACAAGGACAATATTAAATACAATATCTAACTATTAGACAATGTATGTGTTGATTTTAAAGCGATGGTTCACCCAGTAATGAAATTCCACTGTCATCAACTAATCCTCGTGTCATTTCAAACCTGTATGATTTATATTAGTGGGATTCAATTGGAGATTTTTAAAATAATTTTCTCACTGTTCTTTTCCATACAGTGAGATCATATTGTGATCAGAGGCTCACACAAAGCTATGCACTGTGCATAGTGTTTTCTATGAGAGCTACTATGAGAGTAAAAAACACAGACATACAAATCTCTGTGGCTTGTGGGGATTACACATTGATGTCTTAAGACACGAAAAGATCGGTTTCTGCGAGAAATCGAACAGTATTTGTGTTCTTTTTTTTACCTCATAGCATATAAATCTCATCTAATGGCTAATGTAATTACTTCAATCAAGTAAGGTCAAAACTCGGTCATAGATATATTTACATAGAGTCATAATTCGACCCTCGGGTTGAATGACCTTTTTTTGGTTTTTGACCTTCTCCGGCGGAAGTAATGGTGTGGGGAATACTAGATGAGATTTGTCTGATATGAGGTAAAAAAGGACCAAATGAACATCAACGGCAAAAAAAAGAATATGTGGGTAAAACTAGCAGACCTAAACTAGCAGACTAAAATCAGAAATTAGGATTTCAAAAGTTCAGTAGCTCAGCACTTATAAGCCCAATTTATACTTCTGCATCGAGTATACGCTGATGTGTAGCCCATAGCGTAGAAGCTATGGTGAAGAATTATGAATCAGCCTTTAGACGTTCAGTCTTTACCTTACAATAAAGTAGGAATAGAATCAGTTCACTGTCCACAACGTGGAGATGACATTAAAGGGTTAGTTCACCCAAAAATGAAATTTGTCATTAATGACTCGCCCTAATGTTGTTCCACACCCGTAAGACCTCCGTTCATCTTCGGAACACAGTTTAAGATATTTCATATTTAGTCAGAGAGGGTATCCAAGTGTATGCACACTATACTGTCCCAGGGGTCAGTCCTTGGCCCCATTCTCTTCATCATTTACATCATGCCCCTCGGCCATGTCATTAGCCGCTATGGAGTCTCATTTCACTGCTATGCCGATGACACACAACTGTACATGAAATCAGAAACACACACCTCTGTAATTTCACCAACATCATCTACGTCTTCAACACTCACTGCCTTCCTGGAGGAGATAAGAGTGTGGATGAAGCACAACTTCCTCCAGTTAAACAGCTCTAAAACTGAGGCAAGTCTTGTTGGCACACCACATCAAACACAGTCTTCCTCCATAAGTGGTATAACTATCTCTTGTCAGGACATTCCCCTCTCCACAACTGTCACCAATCTTGGTGTAAGATTTGACCCACAACTCAGCTTCGAAGCCCATATCAAAAACCTCTGCAAGACATCTTTCTACCATTTTAGAAATATTGCTAAATTCCATCCAACACTAACCGTAGCAGATTCTGAAAAGCTGGTCCATGCCTTTTTCTCCTCCACACTGGATTACTGTAATGCACTTCTCATTGGGATCCCTAACAAAAGCTTGCAGAGACTGCAGTGTGTTCAGAATAGTGCAGCAAGGATTCTGTTGAGAGTTCGAAAATTCAATCGCATCGCACCCATTCTCCAGTCACTTCACTGGCTTCCTGTTTCCACCAGGATTGAATATAAGGTTTCCCTTCTAACCCACCAGTGCATCTATGGAAATGCCCCCTCCTATCTGAAAGAACTACTCACACCTTCAGCTACAGCTCGATCACTTCGTTCAACAAATTCAAACCTCCTTCATCTTCCCAAGACTAATCTCAGCGCTATGGGTGATCGGGCTTTCTGTTCTGCCGCTCCTTGGATTTGGAATGCCCTACCCGACCATCTGAGGGCACCACAAGCTCTTGAGACTTAAAAAAAGGACTTAAAACATTTCTTTTTGGGAGAGCTTATGTCTTTTAGCTATTAAATCTATTTGTATTTTCCCATTTTTAAATGATCTTAACTGTAGCATTTTCAGATTTGTTCCAAATGTAAGGTAGCCTGACAAGCCAGACCCACATTAAGATCTGGAAACTCACCATTGACAGGGCTCAATCCGAGGGGCGGGATAAACGGTTGTCTTTCAAACTCCCTCTGCACGCAATAGGATAGCGCTACAAACAACCATACGCTGTCGGACTAAATATAAAATATCTTAAACTGTGTTCTGAAGATGAACGGAGGTCTTACGGGTGAGGAACGACATTAGGGTGAGTCATTAATGACATCAATTTCATTTTTGGATGAACTAACCCTTTAATCATTTTCTTTTATAATGTGAAACCTTCTGGGTTTGCACATTAGATACTAAGGAGATTAAATAAAACATTTTTTTTTACTTAGTTTATCTAGGTATAATTTATTTTCATTATTATTATTATTAATTCAGCAAGTTTAAAATTTGACTTACACACTTGTGTCTTGTATTTCTCTTTTGCCTTTTTGTTCCCCCATGACCTTCTTATCTGTTTTTTTTTTTTTTTTTTTATATATCATGTGATCCTTTTTAATTTTATTCATTCTTAATGTGAAGCTATTAAATATCCAGTCTGTATCGCCTCCTATATCCAATTAGGGGAGTTACAAATAAATCTAAATCTAATGTTGAATAACCAATGATATGTCTTGCATATTTGCAAGGTTTTACTATTCATCAGGAGATTAGGATGATACTTTTTAGATTTAAAAAAATAAATAAATCCTGGTCACTGTTTGATTTCATTGTGTGGAATAGGGCAGAATGACCATAGAAAACATTTGCTGAAGTCATCCTAATGCAGTTTATATGAATACATTATGTGGCATGTTAGAAGAAGAATTTCTCAAAAATGTGTTTGTTGTTTTCCTGAAAATGTACCTGCATGTGGTTTTAGGAGCTTTCTGGAGGGCAGTGTTTTGGGTAACGGTGCCTTGCTGGGGGCAGAAGAGCTAGACCGCTACTTCCCAGAGAGACGACTTGGCATCTACATCGCCACATGGAACATGCAGGGAGAGAAGGTGTGTGGAACAGTACTGTCATTTCTGTTTTGTTTGTGGTGTCCGCGGGGTCTTAAAAAGTATTAAAAGTTGATAAGTCTTAATCACGATTTTATGAGGTATTAAATTTTGTTCAAGCTTTGTCAAAAGAGTTTGACTCCAAAAAGTATTCATGCATATATTTATTTTCATCCCCATAAGTATTAAAAAAACAACGGGGTGCTCAGTCTGAGATCGGCTCGGGGCGCGCGCCGTCTACTGTGGTCATCACACATTTTGCAAAATGCGCGGTTAGGTGATATGTCACCCTTCACACGTCGCGTAACATATGCAATATAAACAAAATTGGCCTACGATAGAGATTTTAATTCTACATTCTACTACAACTGTTTATTAAGTTAAAGGTTTGTTGCTAATTAGAACTTGAAGTGCGATGAGGTGTTAAAATATTTTGAGATGGTCTTCAAAAAGTCTTAAAAAGCTATTGAAATTAACTTCAGGATTCCTGCATATAGCCTAAGCTCTCACTCTTGTTCTCAGGGGCTTCCATACAACTTAGATGATCTTCTGCTCCCAACCGACACAGACTTTGCACAGGATGTCTACGTTATAGGAGTTCAGGAAGGTTGTCCAGATAGGTAAGATTTTGCTTATCACAGCTTTTTTTTTTGTCTTTACCTGGGGGGTATTCCAGACACACAGACGTACCTGAGTATGTTTGTGAGTAAGCAAGCGGATAACCTCCACTTTTGGTTCCAAAAACGGAGGTAACTTTCAGGATATGTAAGTAGCCATGGCAACTCACTCTCTGAACAGGTCCAGGGTTAGTTTGCTTAAGAGGTTGTATTAATATAACTAAATGTGGTATATAGTTACAGTTATAATATGCAATACTATATATTAATTCTAAAGCAATATTATAACATCTCACACATGGATCTGCATTCAATTAATTAGCATCAAACAAACAATTATAATCCTTATTCCCAGTGAATAACAAAAAGATTATTCGAAAAGATTGAAAAAATAATTGCACAACCACCAAATAGGTGTCAATGTGCGCTAAGTAGATATAAATGTCCATTAAACAAAAGAAGGAGGAAGTAGTATGGAGCACTTGTCCATTTTTATGGTGACTTGCCGATTCATCGCTTTGTTGAGAATGTCTTGTTTGTTTACCGGGAACATACTCAGAGTTGTCTGAACTTACTCCGGGAATCATTTTTGGCACCAGCATACCTTGAGTAAATAAGGTTTGGGTTAATCAACCTGGAGTTCAGAGTATATGGGACAATAAGTTAATCTTGCTTTCTGGAATTACCCCCCTGATACTCTGCATGTTTACTTTCTTAATGTTTGTCCACAGGAGGGAATGGGAGATCCGCCTGCAGGAAACTCTTGGGCCGTATTACGTGATGCTGTACGCAGCTGCCCATGGAGTTCTCTATCTCACTATATTTGTCAGGAGAGACCTCATATGGTTCTGTTCAGGTAAAAACTTGTCTGTTTGCTGCAGTTGGTGGATCATTTATAGCTATTTCTCACTGCAGCTAGAATTAAACTTAACATTTTGATGGGGGATTGAAATCAAAAAAGATCCAAACGACAATCATCAGTGACAACTGGAGATTCACCCATAGTCAAAAGCAAAAGATTAGACTGTACAGAAATTTAAATCTATAGGTAATGCCTTTAATAGTCTATAATATAATAGTCACTTTATATTAGGTGGCCTTAAGTACTATATACTTACATCAAAAAGTAAGTACAATGTACTTACTGCGTTCAAATTTTATTGCGAAGCACTTTTGCTGATATTGAGGTGGATACGAGTAGAGTTAGGGACAGGTGTGGTGATATGGGTCAGTTTAAGAGTAGGGTTAGGTGTAAGGGAAGTGCCAATTACAAATGTCACTACAGAAATTATTACAGACGTAATTATATGCAGGTATTTTTTTAAATGTAAGTACAATGTAAAAACATGTATGTACACATTAAGGCCATTGTATCAAATTATTAATTACAATGTTAGTACATAGTAGTTAACACTACCTAATATAAAGTGGGTCCGGTAATGATAATACACACATAAAAGGGCAATGCCGATGTTAACATTAACAATTTGAGAACAAAGTATAACAATAATAATGATTTGCACGGTTTGATGTGATATGAGCTTAGCAATAAGTGATATGATTTAATCACCATTGGTAGCACAATTTATAACTCTTTTTTCCTCAGTTACTTTTTTTTCAGCTACATTTTCCGGTGAGACCCATGTAAAGATGATAATTTCACTAATAATTCCAATTGCAGGCAAATTTACGGGCTGCAGCTTTATATGATTTATATGACTTTCAAAAGTTTGGGGTCTTGATGTCTGTAATGTTTTTGTAAGATATTCTGTGTTCTCACCATGGCATTTATTTGTTCAAACATGCTGTAAAAAAACAGTAATATTGTGAAATATTATTACAATTCAAAACAATGGTTATTGATTTAATATATTTTAAAATGTAATTTATTCTTGTGATAGCAAAGCTACATTTTCTGCTTCATTACTTCAGTCTTCAGTGTCACATGATCTTTCAATAGAAATAACCAGAAACATCTCATACGTGGCCGCTCCCTTCGATTAAAATGAATGCCTATTGCGGGGGCTGGGATAAATGTAAACATTATAAAAAGGAAGAATTGTGCGCACATTCAATGAAACTTTTACAGGTGCTAGATTCGATGAAGCATAAATTTATGTAAACAAAAATCTGCACACTGCTGTTGCTGCTTCCAAAGATTTATTTAAAAAAAAGACAATGTTTCAACCCAAAGGGTCTTCAGCTGCCTGATAAATGTAAACCTACCCACATCTGTTGCCATGATTTTTGGAATGACTTCTCTGGAGAGGGAAACAATAAGATATATATAGTTTTAGTTGTATAACATTGATTAATGGAAACAATGTTGTATAATATTGATTAATGACATTTAGAAAGTACCGCAAAAGCTTTGTGCAAATCTGTAATGGAAACGCTGCTACTGATATTACTAGTGTAAGTTCAATGCTGTCAATTTTGATCACTTGAATGTAGGGTCGTTCACAAATATTCAATCTGCAATTATTTGAAAAATAAAAATACTATTCAAATTTGTTTGTTTTTTTACAATGGGTGAAACCGGGTTATCATAATATCACCTTCACAATGAGAAATCACATGAAACATGAGTGTTTCTCATTAAAATTAATATAAATTACGCTATTCAAATGCAGTTTTATTTTTTTATTTTTTTTATTTACAAATTCCCATCTCTAATTTAATGTTTAATTTAATAAATAAAAGACCTCAAATGTTTGAATGATAATATAATACAAAAAGAATTAGCATATTGTGATAAAGTTCAGAGTCCAGAATGTAATGATAAAAATTAAACTTTCATATATTTTAGATTCATTGCACACCAACTGAAATATTTCAGGTCTTTTATTGTTTTAATACTGATGATTTTGGCATACAGCTCATGAAAACCCAAAATTCCTATTACAAAAAATTAGCATATTTCATCCGACCAATAAAAGAAAATTGTTTTTAATACAAAAAAAGTCAACCTTCAAATAATTATGTTCAGTTATGCACTCAATACTTGGTCGGGAATCCTTTTGCAGAAATGACTGCTTCAATGCGGCGTGGCATGGAGGCGATCAGCCTGTGGCACTGCTGAGGTGTTATGGAGGTCCAGGATGCTTCGATAGCGGCCTTAAGCTCATCCAGAGTGTTGGGTCTTGCGTCTCTCAACTTTCTCTTCACAATATCCCACAGATTCTCTATGGGGTTCAGGTCAGGAGAGTTGGCAGGCCAATTGAGCACAGTAATACCATGGTCAGTAAACCATTTACCAGTGGTTTTGGCACTGTGAGCAGGTGCCAGGTCGTGCTGAAAAACGAAATCTTCATCTCCATAAAGCTTTTCAGCAGATGGAAGCATGAAGTGCTCCAAAATCTCCTGATAGCTAGCTGCATTGACCCTGCCCTTGATAAAACACAGTGGACCAACACCAGCAGCTGACATGGCACCCCAGACCATCATTGACTGTGGGTACTTGACACTGGACTTCAGACATTTTGGCATTTCCTTCTCCCCAGTCTTCCTCCAGACTCTGGTACCTTGATTTCCGAATGACATGCAAAATTTTAGCAACAGTCAAGTGCCCAGGTCAGGCGATTCTGCTGCTGTTTCTGGTTCAAAAGTGGCTTGACTTGGGGAATGCGGCACCTGTAGCCCATTTCCTGCACACGCCTGTGCACGGTGGATCTGGATGTTTCTACTCCAGACTCAGTCCACTGCTTCCGCAGGTCCCCCAAGTTCTGGAATCGGTCCTTCTCCACAATCTTCCTCAGGGTCCGGTCACCTCTTCTCATTGTGCAGCATTTTTTGCCACACTTTTTCTTTCCCACAGACTTCCCACTGAGGTGCCTTGATACAGCACTCTGGGAACAGCCTATTCGTTCAGAAATTTCTTTCTGTGTCTTACCATCTCGCAATGATGGCCTTCTGGACACCAGTCAGGTCGGCAGTCTTACCCATGATTGCGGTTTTGAGTAATGAACCAGGCTGGGAGTCTTTAAAAGCCTCAGGAATCATTTGCAGGTGTTTAGAGTTAATTAGTTGATTCAGATGATAAGGTTAATAACTCGTTTAGAGAACCTTTTCATGATATGCTAATTTTTTTAGATTTTTGGGGGTTTTCATGAGCTGTATGCCAAAATCATCAGTATTAAAACAATAAAAGACCTGAAATATTTCAGTTGGTGTGAAATAAATCTAAAATATATGAAAGTAAATTTTTTATCATTACATTATGGAAAATAATGAACTTTATCACAATATGCTAATTTTTTGAGAAGGACTAATATAATGTATAAAAGTATAAAATGTCTTTTTCTTCCACTACAGAGGTGGAACATGCTACTGTCACAACCCGAATTATATCTCAGATTAAGACTAAAGGAGCTGTGGGTATCGGCTTCACTTTTTTTGGGACATCCTTCCTCTTTATTACATCCCATTTTACCTGTAAGTAAAATATTTTATGGACACTTAATCCAATGTCGAACAACACATATGTTGATTTGATTTGACATATGTTTTAATTACTGTTTATAATGACTATGGCATTAGATTTAAGCCTAGCTAGGAATAAACCCAACCCAGTCTGTGTATTTGTTTCAGCTGGAGATTCTAAAGTTTATGAGAGGATCTTAGACTATAACAAGATCATAGAAGCTTTGGCTCTTCCTAGAAACCTTCCTGATACCAACCCTTACCGCTCCACCACCTGTGAGTGTTGCTGCTTTTGTCACATTTAAAGATTTGATTGTGTATTTTGATTATTATTATTTAAATTTTATGAACACAATTTCTTTTAATTTACAGGTGATGTCACAACCCGTTTTGATGAAGTCTTCTGGTTTGGAGATTTTAACTTCCGCCTGAATAAAGCCAGAGGAGAGGTGGAGGCTGTTTTGAATCAGAATGTAGGTGCAGATATGAGCCCACTATTACAACATGACCAGCTGTTGAAAGAAATGAAGGAAGGCAAGTGTGAAAAGATGCAAAGGTTCAGTCCTGTGTTCCCTTTAGGATATATTTGGTTTTTGACTTTTTTTTTGCATTTACAGGTTCCATATTTAAAGGATTTCAGGAAGCATCTATTCACTTTCCTCCTACTTACAAGTATGACATTGGTTGTGACGTCTATGACACCACCACAAAGCAGAGAACCCCTTCATATACCGTAAACTTTTTAGCTAATTATATGCTAATATGTTGCAATATACCCTATAGTATCATAGTTAATTTTTTGTCTTGTGTTGGCAGGATCGGATTCTTTATCGAAACAGACAAGCAGATGACATTAAAGTGATCAAGTATACGTCTTGCTCGTCCATTAAGACATCCGATCACCGGCCTGTCATCGGCATGTTTCAGGTTAAACTTCGTCCGGGTAGAGACAAGTAAGCCTTTGCACTTATTTCTACTAATTGAGTAATAATCTTGAAAAGGGACAGTTCACCCAGTCATCGTTTACTCACCATCTTGTTGTTCTGAACAAAGACTTTTAAAAATACAAATGAAGATGTGTTTCATGAAACCTAAAGATTTCTGTCCCCCCATTTCACCAAAACATTTACAGTTTTATAAGTTCATAATAGGGCTGTAGCTATTGATTCTTTTACAGGGTCCCCGCAGAGTCTTAAAAAGTATTACATTTCAAAAAGTCTTAAATTCACGGAAGTATTGTGTTCTAGATCTTAAATAACGTTAAACAGGTCTTAATTTTCCTACGTCCATGTAACGCTACCTCATTGAAATGCTCTCGCCTCCCGCAGCAAGTGTTTGTTTCGTGGTGGTGTAGTTCTTTCTTTCGCTAGACCAACTATTGTTCACTCTATTACAATTAGACAAGCATGCCTACATCACACGGAGGAGTAACGGCTGGAGTTACTCATGAGCAAACGCAAGAGATGCGTTTGTATTCAATTCAGACAAAGTACATCGCACATACAGATCTACATTTTGAGCTAATCTTATTCATCACTGTAACACAGCTTGTTTTATTAAGTTAGTAGCTATAAATATGATTAAAGTATGAGATTTAAATGACCAAATCAATGAAAGCACTGCACGTATCTCAAAGCAAGGCACGTATCTCAATGCACGTATTACAGCTTGTTCTGCTGTTTGTTGCGTCTAGCGTTGAGAACATTCTAATGGTGTATTTCGAAGATATTATCAAGTAGCCTATATATAATGTCTCATCAAAGATTTCACACGCATCACACAATGACGGTGATCCATGTGCAAAGCTGCAAAATCCATCGCGTTCATATGTTTGGAGTTGCTCGTATCTCCTCAGCTGATGCGTGAACTGCTGCAAGCATTGCATCCTGAAGCTCAACACACAGTTGTCTTCATTTTAAAATAGCGAGACTAAATAATATTACCAGTGCTGATTTCGCTCTCTCTCGCATTGCGGTCTTTGATATCGACATGAACTGAAAACAAAAGTTAAAGGGATACTTCACTGTTTTTTCATATTAAACTATGTTATTCCCTTAACTAAGACGAGTTGATACATACCTCTCTCGTCTCTGTGCGTGCTCTTAATCTCTCTGACGCGCAGTGATGATCTGATATCATGATCCCACTAAGCCCAGTTCATTCACTATGGTACCAAACAGAGATACACCTCCACGTTTCCCCTATTTAAATACAGTTACATGAATAGTTAAACGATCAACTATGATGACATTAAATAAAACATGGCGCTTTTATAAGCGGATTAAAAAGGAGAACTATAATGGATGGCGCTTCTGAGAGTACTTCGACTCGGCGCAGTAAAAAGTCACGGCTGAAACGTCCTCAGGCCACTGCACTAGTGATACAAAACACACGTCTGTTACGTCCAAATAACAGATTTTGATATGTTATAATAGTAAAAATCATTTTATTCATTTAGAGAATATAACTACAATTAAAAACTGAACGTGTTGTGTGAGCTGAGCAGGAGGTGCAGCACAAACTGCAGCAGGTGTCAGATTTCATTCATCATTGAATTACTAGATGAACGCGGAAGATTTAGTTTCAAAGCGAAATGTAAAAGAACTGTTTAAGGGATTTTGTCATAGTACTGTTTTGTTGTGGTGTCTTTCATTAAGAATAATAGGCTAATGAACCCACAATTCAAGCCACCCGCCCCTAAATCAGCAAACCGAAAGTTAACTGCGCACGACGTTCACAGCTGCTCAGTGCACAAGCAATGTGACAGTGAGGGAAAATTCTCACCTTCATAACGGGTAAAAAGGCTAATGCATTTTCATTCTATTATTCTATTTTCCACAATGTCAAATAGGGGTGTCAAAATGAATTGTTTCTTCGATGCATTGCGCTGCAGATGAGGACGATTCAGTATCGGTTCAGTAATAGATCATAAACTGTTATGTTACTGACATCATGTATAATGTTATTTGTCATGTACGTGCTTTGTCATGGTAGCATATAATTGAAGAGAAAGGCGAGATGCGAGTGTGAGTTAATAAAAATGCTCCAACTACTTTAAAAGCCGACATCTGGGCACATTTCGCCTTTTATGAACAAGCCGGTAAGCATGACCTGGAGAATATACACGCTGCGTATAAATCAAAGATATGATTTATCCAAATGATTTCATTTACACTTTGGAACATAAATATGTCTTTAAAAAACAGATATAAATCCGCTCTTGAATTCCCCACATTATATGCAGATTTAAAGGTTCCATGGCATGACATTTTTATTTTATGAGGTTTTTTAACATTAATATGTGTTCCCCTAGCCTGAATGTTCTCCCCAAGTGGCTAGACATTTTGATGGGTGTAAACCGAGTTCATTGCCGAGTGGCAATGTGTGCTGCGGTACCACTGTCATATAACATGCTCTCACACGTTTATTTTTTATTTTTTTGCATTGTTGGGATGAGTAACAATTAAATATGTGGTTTCAACAGCCAGATGTATTTAGACTTTAGTTTTGGCTGTAAAGAGACCCAGACCACCTCCTGAAGAGGCTTTTAGTATTTAGTGTATTCTGTATCTTCTCTTGTCTTCTGTGCCCAGATTTGAGTTTTGTTTGATATATTCGAGAGGCGTGTTTTCTTTGAGTAAGTAAAATTAAAGGTTCAGTTCATATAACTGACTGACAAAACTGTATACATGAGGATGCAGTGAATCGTCAATGCATCGTGATATCGAATTGAACTGAATCAATGACATGATAATCGTAATCAAACCGAACTGAGACCAGTGTAAGTACACACCCCTAATGTCAAACCAGCACAGCTTAACCTAAAATGCAAGCTCAGGCATGCACTTCTTCCATATCAGCTCGTGCCGTCATGCACTCTAGACAGAGAATACTATATATATAATACTAATATACAAATATATTTAAGTATATAGAGGTTGGGTTCCTATTTAACTGTCCGTCCTATTAGAAACTGCTAGGCTATAAAATAAAAATCATAATTGTAAAAGAATATTGTAATTCGCCAGATTTATAGTGTAAAAATATGCAAGCGAGAATGAGAACCGCTTTGAGTGGGATGCCGGATGTGTGCGAAAAATATTCAAATCCCAAATTTGAAAATCCAATACCAACCCATCGAACGAATATTTGAATATTCTGGTTCAGCCCTAGTTACAGATTACCTTTAAAAAAGTTGGCATGCAAAAGCACTGGGAAACCCTGCTGTTGTGTCGCCTTACAAAACAAACTGTGATCTAGTCAACTCAAGCGTTTCATCAATTTATGGAATGGAATGTTTTGAGGTCTGTTTATGTTATGGGTGTGTTTATGCCATGATACATCATTCATGCAGGTTTGATAAAGCACTTACTCACAGTTTGTTATCCTCCCCAGCATTCCTTTGGGTGCTGGCCAGTTTGACAGGAGCCTGTACTTAGAAGGAATCCGAAGGAGAATCACAAGGGAGTTGAAAAAGAGAGAGGCAGCCATGAAAAACCAGAACAACAGCACAGTTTGTACCATATCCTGATGTGCGAGAGCCATAGGGTGCTGAAACTGATCATTTCAAAAACAGAGCTTCTGACTTTGAAAGCTGGACTTTCAGGACCAAAGGATAACTCGGTACTACGGAATTCACAGCAACTGAAGTGCACAGTCCAGGGACCAAAAGACTGCAGCTGGACGTTTTGCAGCAAGTGTTGGAACTATGAAATATGACTTTAAATCTATAAATGATACTGACCAGAGTAAATTAATTGTACTGTACATCCATTATTCCTAATTTGTTTATCTGTATTATTTCATATTCTGGTATTTAACTTGCAAGTCTTTTCTGTGTATGGTTTCAACTGATAGTGTTTCATGGCCTTGTTAAACCATTAGCAAAACTCCTATGGCTGGTTTCACAGACAAGGCTAGTCCCAGACTAAAATGATTGTTTAAGCCGTTTGAGCTGAAAGCTACTTGCACTGGCATATCTTAAAACTGTCTCAAGAAGCACACAACTAATGTTTTTTAAGGAATGTTTATAAAAGCTACTTAAATGTCTTGATTGAACTAGGGCTTTATCGAAGCTCTGTCTGTGAAACCAGGCGCTAATCTTTAACTGATCATGTAAACGCTTCATACCAGTTCCGGGTAGCTGATCCTCCTAATTTTATTGGCTCCTGGGTCTCACTTTTAAACAGTTTCTTAACAATGTGCTAACATTGGTACTGCTTTTTAAAAGGGAACTGTACTGTAGCAGCATTACCAGCAAAAAGAGGGAGAATTGGTGTTAGCGGCTGTTTATTTATTGATTGTCATTGATGGGAGAATGTGGTGTATCATGTAGAGAATTTGACCTTTGGTTAAAATGTGTGCAAAATCTTAAGCGAGGCGGCACAGACTATACTTGAGTTTACTGCCTTAACTGTTAACTAACAACAAAATTCAGCTTACTTGATGTAAAATGCGATATACACATGGGAGCGGGAACGACCCTAGTATTGGTATTGCTTGCGCATGGATCTGTGACTGTGATGTAATAGTAAGTCACGCATTCACATCATGAATTTCAGTTCTATTTTGTACTGAAAGTGCCTGCGATCTTGCTCATGATTGCCTCAGTGACTTCAAATACATTCTGCTGTTTAAACCAAATAATAGCCTGTTACAAATATTTGTTTACAATGTAAAGTAATACAAAAACTGACTCATATTTGGTGTCATTTTGTTTAAAGCACACATTTGGCAGCAACAAGGTTATTCAAACACAAACCAAGGAACATATTGCTGAATATTCAAAATGCACATGATAATTAAAAAACTGAAAGCAAAATAAATAAATAGAAAAGATCAAACCTTTATTTTTTTTCCCCAAGAGATGACAGATTCACTCATTGCCATCGTGGAAAAATTGAACAGTACACTGAAGTGCAAGGGAATAAATATGTTCTTTTAGGGTAAACCAACATGGGGAGGGGATCGTATCAACAGTAATTGGGCTTACATATGCTTCAGATCATTGGTTGATATTTTAATATCTAACATTTAAACTGAAAGATATGTTTTGTAAAGCTTTGTGGAAAATTGCTATGTAATGTGAGAAATATCTGGCTTGCCCAGTTTTACACAGAAGCCTATGAACAGCGATGCATGAGAGTCCACTTATTGAGACGAGATGAAAATGTGTAAAATTAGCATTCACTTTAAACACATGATGGGTTCAACAAAATCATGCACAAAAATAACAACATGGGTGTGTGAAACTGAACTCTGCCCATCACATTAACGTTTAAAAGGGATTCTCCACCCAAAATAAAAATTCTGTCATTTACTTGTCATTCAAAAACCCATTTGACCCTCTTTCTTCTGCGTAACAGAGAAAAAAATATTTTGAGGAATGCTGGGAAGCAAACACATTGTGTTGACAGCAAATTAAGACATGTATCTTCTTTTATGTTCCACAGAAGTCATCTAGGGGTTTTGGAATGACATGAGAGTAAATGACAGAATTTGAGTTCAGTAAATGCTCACATTTTAAACACTATCTAAATGAAATGCAACCACAGTCCTTCTAAGCATTGCACTTAAATTCCAATCAAGAATAGTATCTGTCGGTCCTCCTATTTGTCCTCTATCGGAACAAGCGGTATATGCGAGGCAGACGTCCATCTTTACTAGAGAGAGCGGCTTGAATGTCCTCGTACGAGGGCAGCTCAGTCAGATCTCCCAGCGCAGCTACCGCAGGCTTACTACGCAGCATTTTCGTTGTAACTCTCTTGATGTCACTGGCCGTGACATTACCTAAAACAAAGAAATTGTTCATTGATTGTGTTATTTTATTTTGCAAAGCGATTGTCTCCAGGAAAGAACAAGTGAATAATTTGATACTGGTATTACACATTAAAGCAAACTAATGTATTGAGAAAGCACAACTATTTAAATGCTGTTTTTGTAAAGTCTGTATTTATTGTGAAATATTTAAAACAACCGTTTTCTTTTTAAATCTAGTTTAAAATGTCATTCCTGTGATGGTGATGCTAAATTTTCAGCATGTCTATGGTGTGAAGTCCTGGTATGTTCGTATTTACGAGGTGTGAAGTCGTATTTATGACAAGTGCGTTCAAGTCTCTTTAGTCCGAGCAAGATGCCGTTGTACCTAATGAATTTCACAAAAATACAGCAAGGTTTTTTTTAAACTCTGCTTATAGAAAATGAAGAACAAAATCTGCATCAGGTGACTTTCAATATTTTAAGTTTTTAATTAATCTATGAAGCCACTGTAAATGGTATCGTTATATATTAGGCTAATTGTTATATTACAATGCTAGCTTACTTTGTTGTAAATGTCAAAGCCTGACTGTCATTGCTAAACCCGTTATATTCAACTAAAGACGTTGCATCCATTGATTCTGATTCCGCCATGTTTCTCACTGACACGCCCCAAACTTGTTCAGAGCTTAAAGAAAATCCTGAACTTCCTACCGGTAATTACTAGCCTGACAAGCCAGACCTACATCAAGATGTTTGGTCTGGAAACTCACCATAGACAGGGCTCAATCCGAGGGGCGGGATAAACGGTTGTCTTTCAAACTCCCTCTGCACGCGATAGGATAGCGCTACAACCAACCAGAGCAATGAAGGTGAAACAGAGCTTATTGATAGATTAAACATTCGCCGTATCCGGTCAGCTAAACTCCGAACACATCTTCCCTTTTCAAGAATGACTTCAGTGCCGTTCTTTGTTCTTTTCTCAGAGAAAAGCTTAACTCCAAGTCTTCCAGAATCGCAGTCAAAGCTGATTCGAAAGACCGCCGCCGTTCGCCAGTTTCTGTGTTTACTAGAAGCACGCAAAAGCAACTCGGCACGTCGTCATTATGGCCCCGCCCACCGATTCTATACACGATGTGATTGGCCCGTCCAGAGTGAGGGGAATACAGCTCAGAAGGGTATTGAGAGTTCCTAGACGACACTTGCGGGCAGATTAAATTTGCTGCAGCTAGGGTGCGTAGATTTCTAAGCTAGGTATTTACGGCTTCTTGGAGGCGTTCATGTGGGTTCAACTCATAAATACGATCTTTATGACGACTTGATGACATTACTGCAGTCTTCAGTGTGGCATGATCCTTCAGAAATCATTCTAAAATGCTGATTAGCTGCTCAAGAAACTTCTGAAATTTCTGATTATAATCAATGTTGAAAACATTGTGTTGCTTCTTTGTGCAAAAGGGTTTTCTTTGTGGTAATCATGATACCTTTTTTAGGATTCTTTCATAAATGCAGTTCTTTTAAATTCATTTAAAATGGAACTCTTTTGCAACATTGCAGACCTTCGTTCATCTTCGGAACACAAATGAAGATATTTTTGTTGAAAGCTGATGACTGAGAAAGGCTTCAGATAGGCCTCCATTGGCATTCAGTACATTCCCACTGACCCACTCACAAGACCCATAAAGGCACTAAAGACGACATTACTAAGTCCATCTCACTAAAGGGGCTGTACAATAATGTTACAATGCATCGAAAATAGTTATTGTGCACATAAAAATCTAAATAACAACTTTATCCACTAAGTTATTGACGTGAACTCGACGCATGTGTGAGAATATGACACAGCTCCACCCTTCAGATACATGACCTGGAAGAGGAGGAGCGCAGCTATCGCGTGAGTTCACGTCCGAGACCTACACGGAAGACAATAACTTGGCGGATTTGATTTGTTCTTTGCGCACATTCTTGTCGCATCATCAAATTATTGTACAGCCACTGTAGTGAGATGGACTTTGTAACGTTGTCTTTAGTGCCTTTATGGGTCTTGTGAGTGGGAATGTACTGAATGCCAATGGAGGCCTATCTGAAGCCTTTCTCAGCCATCAACATCTTCATTTGTGTTCCGAAGATGAACGAAGGTCTTACGGGTGTCCAACGACATGAGGGTGAGTAATTCATGAAATAATTTTCATTTTTGGGTGCTTAAGCTAATTTAAGGGTGTACCGTGTTCACACTTGTAGTTTGGTCCGGGACAAAACCAACTCAGCAGGAATTTTGCTGTTGATGATTTGGCATGATCTTTGATTGTTCTTCGATGCTCATCCTGGACTTGCTGTCATAGCAACAGATCCGTAAGCTCAAACCTGCTCGGGAGCAAGCTTATTTTATGTAAACAGGAGTTTACATAGATTGCATCTTGAGGTGATACTTAAAATCTGTCCCAGCCACAGATACTTTATTACAAGAGTTTCTTACTTAAACAGGGGTAATAATAATTTTAAATATTAACAATAAAACAATTCATTTGAAATCAATATTTTACTGTTGTGTATAATACACAGCCACTAGATTGTGATGGAATAATTGCTTTATAAATATATCTATATAATTTTATTAGAGTCTTACATGCAGTGACATCAATCTTAACCGTGCATTAATTTGAGTGATTATGGATATCATGGGGTGGCTTTATGCAGCGCTTGAGATGCAGAGAACTTGATCTTAACCCTTAAAAAACTTTAATGCTGTCACGTGACAAATTGAATTAAAGCTACACTGTGTGATATTTTCCCCCATCTAGCGGTAAAAAGGTATATGACCATCCAGTGAATAATAGTTTCTGTTCCTCTCAATTCTGATTTTGTTTTAACTCCTACTGTGGCCGATTTAAAACACAAAAAGTGACGCGAGTGTTAAAACGCGAAAGGCGACGATTGAATTTATGGGTATGTCTCTCTTTGGCTAATGTACTTTCAAGATGGAGGGGCAACATGGCGACCAGCATTCGAACCCCTCACCCGTATGTATTTTCAATGGCATATTATAAACTTACGAGAATACTTTATTACTTGAAAGAAGTTAATATACATTAATGAGCACATATATTTTTGAAAGAACTAAGTGTTTTTAGCTAAAAATAAACTAAAAAAGTTACACAGTGGAGCTTTAAATAAAAAAATTGCTCATTAGAACATTGAAATTAAATGTAAAGGGTTTACAAATATATTGTGAATATAAATAATTGTGAATCGTGTTTTGTAAAAAAATAAAAAATAAAAGCAACATTACATTTATCTATTATAACTTTAATGTTGTTTTGGTTGCATGGCTGTTATTTTATAAAGGTACAGAAATTTAATTTTTTTTTTAAATTTGTTGTTTTTTGCCAAGTGGCTTTTTTTAAATGATATGATATTACATTGTTGTCTTGCCGCTTGCCCGCTGCATTGCTGATCATGGCTTCTTCAGTGAACACAGGAATGCTAGTGATCTCAGACAACTTAATCCAATCTGCGAATTCATTTGAAGAACCAAATTAGCCAGAGATCAGTTATCACGATTAAAAGATCTGGGATCTGTCAAATCATCTCAGATGTATCAATCAAGCTACGAAGAATGGACCCCTAGTCTGCTTAACATTCACATTGGTATTTTAACACCTAAAGGCATAGGGATTTGTTCACAATCTGATTGGTTGGCTTTTATTTTATATATTTCATGATGCAACCAAGCGAACGTTGTGTTTCTGGGCTAAATGCGCTCGTTGAATGTGCGTAGCTTACATATGATGGTATTTTGACCAGCTGAGAACTTGTGAAGAGCTTATAAAATGTGAAAAGGGTCAAAACAGTGGCAGGAATGCCCCCATCACACACACAAACAAAGATCTGCTGTGAGGAGTTTTTGATGCATCGTGACATCATGTCCTGTTTTCATGCGTTTGGTCCATGTTGCGTTCATATTTAATTTGAACCGCAGCAGAGTTCATTTGGAAGCGGATTTTTCCCCAGCTTTTCAGCGGCCTCGGCCCGGTAGTTTAGTGCGCCCCAGGGTTCAGACGGAAGCGTTCACACTTATTCAAATGAATCGCACTAACAGAGCAATCCCACCAAGGTTTGTTTTAAAGGTCCCGTTCTTTGCGATTCCATCTTTCAAACTTTAGTTAGTGTGTAATGTTGCTGTTAGAGCATAAATAATACCTGTAAAATTATAAAGCTCAAAGTTCAATGCCAAGCAAGATATTTATTTAACAGAAGTTCCCTTTCAAAGCCTACAGCGAACGGTCGGTTTGGACTACACCCCTGCACTTCCTTGCATGAATGACGTCACTAGAACCGTTTGTTGACTGACCCTCCGCCCAAAAGAATACGCAAAATAGGGGGAGTGGTCTTGTTGCTCTCCCACGTGGAGAAAAGCGCGCATTCAGCGCTTGCATCTCCCCGTTATGGTAAGAGGCGGGACCTTTCCGGGCAATGTGTGCTAAGCTGCTGTCCAATCACAACACGGGAAGCGCTGGCCCAATCAGAACTCGTTACGTGTTTCTGAAGGAGGGACTTCATTGAACAAGGAAATCATCAGGCCGTTTTTAGGACAGAGGAAACAGCGCTGTACAGATAAGTCAATTGTGTGAAAAATACTGTGTTTTTTTACACGCGAAACATGAACTCATGTTATATTGCACACTGTAAACATAAAGCTTCGAAAACACACAAAGAACGGGACCTTTAATTGAACCAAACATGGCAAGTGTGAACACACCCTAATGGTTCATAAAGGCTTTAATCTGCAGTAACATTAATACTCACTGATGAGATCACACAGCTCATGCGGCAGCTTCCTCTTGCCTGTGGCAAGTACTTGTCGACCTACGTCTTCAAAGATGACGGGACGAGACTCCAGGTTCATCATTAGCATGGATTTCAGTTGCGTCTTGGCTCTCTCCAGCTCCATCTGCACAAGTGAGAGGGTTGCAACAATGCAATGCAAAAAAATGCAACAAATTTAGAAGAAACAAATAACAAAGGAAGGTCTTACTTCTCCTGCTGTCCCAGTCATCTGAATAAACTCCCTTGTAATGATCTCCACCATTTCTCGCACCTAAAAATATGCAGTTAGGAATATGTGGTGTATTGTAGTAGTAATATCAAGTAAACCTAACTGCAGTACCTGTCTAGGGTCTGCACTTGCATGGATACACAGAAGACCACTATCTTCATAGCTGTGGTGGTACGAAGTAGCATTGTACATCCAGTGATGCCTGTCCAAATGACAACAGATTACTAAAAACTATTCATCATATAACAGATGTTTCAGAACATGAAGAGATGATGCCACACCTGTTGAGCACATTAAGATAGAGACGGGTGAACATTCCTTTTCCTGGCCCTCCGGCAGAAAAGGACCCTCCACCTCCCATCATCATATTGAGGACCGCAAATGGGATGAAGTCATCCTCCTATCAGACACGCACAAAAAGGCTTATATCAACACACAACAGAGTTTAAGTGTGAAATTGAACGGATTTGATTTAATGTGTGTTACAAACCAAAAAGGAGCAGCTCTCCAGTCCAATCATGATGTGCGTTAGTTCAGGAATGGGTGTCGGACCCAAACTCACATCAGACATGTCCTTCTCCATCTGAAATGAGACCAGCAGCTAGGATTAAGTATTTCGGGAAGTTCTGAAATGCTGCGTGTCACAGCCTTTAAAAAGGTCCTCACCTTAACAATGCCGCCCGTGTATTGTGCTACTGATAGGTCGACGTTGGCAGGCGTGCTCACGCCCCATACAGGTTTAACATTTAGGAGATACTTCCTGGCACACTGCACAAGCTGCTCATGTTCAATCCCAACCCCAGCCAGCACCATGCGCTCCGGGCAGTAATAGCTCTGTAGGTACTTATGAAGCAGCCTCCTGTCGATCTTCTCAACATTGTCAGCAGGGCAGAAACGAGGCAGGCCCACGGTGTTGCCCCTGTATGCTGCCTAAACATTGTAGAGATGATAAAATAAGACTTACAAACTAAATTTCAATGATCTAGAGCAAAGTATTGATATTTGAAGAAGAGGTCATACAGCATGAATCATTTCTGTAAGTAAAGGCTCCGGGTCAGGTCTCATGTTCAAATCCTCCAACTCAAACCGAACGGCCATTCTAGTCATCTCAATCTCCTCATCTGGAGAAAATAACAGTTATTTATAACAGTTAACAGTTACATTACCAGTCAAGAGTTTGGAACAATTAAGATTTTTTATGTTTTTGAAAGAAGTCTTGTATGCTCACCAAAGCATTTTATTTGATAAAAACTAGTATTTTAATATATTTTAATACTTAATTTATTTCAATTTAATCAATTATTATTGATGCACAATTTTTAATAATGGTTATCATCACAAATGTTGAAAACAGTTGTGATGCTTTGTGAAAACCATGATACATTTAAGGATTCAGGATTACTTATTTTCAGGAACAGAAATTGACATTTCAACATTTATTTGAAACATACATTTTAAAACATGTAACATTTTAAATGTCCTTACTGTCACTTTTGATCATTTTAATGCTTCCTTGCTGAAAATATGTGTTATTAAAGTCTCCTACAACAGGTTTACATGCATCAAAGATCAAAAACACTCACTCATATAATATACATTGCACATTACATTTTTCAGATACTCTCAGATAACTTCCTAAAATTCAGTCTGTCCATGTCCCTCCTTTCCGAGAGCCTACTCTGCTCTGATTGGTCAGATGGCTCAGTCCTGTTGTGATTGGTCTAATGCTTACAGCCCATGTCAGAAACAAAATGGCTTTTACCATAAGTGTAATTCAGCTCCAGACATTGTTACCATATTGGGCAGGTTTTAATTTGATTGTGTGGGTAACAGCTGATTAGGGCAGAGGACAAGATTTGGGACAGACTGTATATATAAAAAAAAAAAAGATGGACTACACCCCTTCACTATCTTCCATTGAAGAAAAGCCATTGCCTGAATATGGGGCTAACATCTTGCACTGAGTATGCGCAGTAGTGACCTCGGGACCTGAGTATGTGCAGTAGAGAGCAGGAAATAGAGCTGCAATATCAACAAAAAAAACACAACACTATCTGTATCTGAACTCATTATGGTAGTGTGAAATCTACATTTCCATAAAACTGTTTGAATTAAAGCTCCAATCTCCTTCCAAAAATCACAAAAAAAAGTTTTTGCCTCAGTGACACCCAGAGAAGTGGTCAATCACAGCTGTCAATCATGTCACACACCCGAATACATAGCATCAAATAACTAACTAAAACCAAATTATTACAAATAAAACAAGGACACTTGAACTTACATCAGCGTGATAAAAAAAAAAACTACCTAAAATGAGAGAAACCATCTTTGAACATTTTTTTGTTTTGAAGTAATTTGATTGTTTAGTCTGTCTCGTGACGCGTCCTATTAGAATACATGGAGGGGGCTGTGTTTATGAGCTATACTGGGACCAACCACCTGGGGGTGATCAAGACACTTTGGCTTCAATTTTCAGGACGTGGCACACTTGGTTTTCGGGTTTGGCAGTTTTCAAAGATCTAAATTTTATAGGCAGTCGGCTGGCGAGTCAGCATGATGTCGTCGGTGAGCACAGCCAATCAGCAGGCACACGTCATCATTTACAAATAATGGGTGTTTAGCGCGTTAACTTGTAGCTTTGTCACTATGCCAAAGTGGCGTAAATATACAGTTGTATTGTACAAGTTGTATCTACAATAGGGAGTGGGAGAGTTTACATCTGTGGTGAGTGATGACTCAAAGGCTCTTTATAAATATAACTAACTCTTTCGTCCCTCTACTTGTCCCCGAGGTTTGGTTCAACGATTGATCAGTTTTTGACTGTTCTACAATGTAGTACTCCAGGATGTACTAGTTCTGTTTGAAGTTAGAGCGCAGCACAAGTTGGTGCACTATTATTATTGTTGTTAATTTTCTGAATATGCATAATGCAATTGTGTAACTTTAAACTGGAATTGCCGACAAATCAGCAGTTCAAGAATCCATTCTTTTTTTTCCCTCTCTTCTGCTCACCATGGCTGTGTTTATGCTATTAAAAATACAAAAAAGCTTTAATATTGTGAAATATAATTAAAATGTAAAAATAACTCTTCTATTTGAATTCATTTTAAAATGTAATTTATTTTGTGATGCAAAGCTGCGTTTTGAGCATCAGTACTCCAGTCTTCAGTGTTACATGATCCTTCAGAAATCATTCTAATATGATGATTTACTGCTCAATAAACATTTATGATTATTAACAATGTAAAAAGCAGTTGTGTAAAACTTTTTTTAATGTATTAATTTACAAGGATGTATTGAATTGATCAAGTGACAATATTGATATATTGACAATACATGAATTGCGTTGCAAAAGCTTTATATTTCAGATAAATACTGTTCTTTTGATTCTTCTTTTCAGATCATGTTCTTTCTATTCAGAAATAAAATTGTACACAACTGTTTTCAACATTGATAATAATCATAAACGTTTCTTGGGCAGCAGATCATCATATTGAATGATTTCTGAAAATACAGCTTTGAAATCCCAACAATAAATTACATTAAAAAAGAAAAGTTATTTTAAACCGTAAAAATATTTCACAAGAATACTGTTTTTTAGATCAAATCAAGGCCGTAACCACCATAGGCATTGAACTGGTCGACTGGTCGATTATTGTCCCCCCAATAATTAGAAATGGAAAAATTGACTGGTATAGTATCTTTAACCCTTTCAAAGATTCAGTGACAATTCAAAAAATGAGTTGTGTTTCAGATGCTCACCTAATAAACGGGGCTGTAGAACTGTATCTGACAGGAGGCTCACCACAGTTTCCAGACCCTTCACTTCAGCTGAAACCGCATACATTGTTGTGTCCCTGTAAATGACAGAAAGCAATAAAACATGCTAACATGAGGTAAACAGAGAAGAATCAAAACACTTTGGACTGGGAAAAAATGAATGAAATGCAATCTTTGGTATTGCAGGTTTGACCTGGATGTTTGGCAGTCACATATGCCTCCATGTTTCTCAAGTGTTAGGAGAATTTCATCTTTACTTCCAAACTGGGCTGTAGACTTACAGTAAAGAAGAATGAGTTGGTTTGTGCATTAAAAATCAAAACAGCATCAAAGCAATTTAGGAATTCAACTCCTAAAGATTGACTTACAGAAAATGAAAGCTTTTCCAAAAAGTGTGAAATTCCACTGGGATATTTTGCTTCATGACGCGAGCCCGAGTTTACTAAAACTAAAAACAAGCAGGTGAAATAAAACATTGAGCATAGTTCAGCTTATTAGAATCAAACAACATCACACTATCTGCTACACATTTTACTTACTTCCAACTGTACAGAATTGACCAAATTTGTTTTGAGATGCAACTTTGAGTCCGTTTTCTAAGGTGGTGATTTTAGTCTCGTATTTCTCATGGCCGTCCACAGAAGCAAATATAGGTTTGGGAATCCCGGGCAGCGGTGTAGACAGGGACACATTGGGATACGCGCTGCCACTGCTGTACTGTCTACATACTGCAATGCCATATCTGCAGCACACAGACAATAATCATATTCGGACTGTACTAACTGCTTATACAGGTTTCTCAACACTTAACATTCATGACACGAAAAATAATAACATCTCCTCACTGGCAATTTTAATATTTGCTGTCAATACAGTTTAATTACTAAAGCGCGAGGTAAAGCACGCGAGATTTTGAAGTTTATCACATGTACATTACCGTTATAGGATTTTATAAAGTAGTGAGGATATCTAATATATAATATCTATATAATATTTGATACAGTCAGAGCAAACGTGTTGCTACGGCTCTATACATACAACACCCTTTCTTACAGAGCATAAATAACTAAGACATTAGATCAAACCTCTGCGCTCGGCTCCAGCCTCTCAATCTGGACATGTGAGCAGCCATGTTAGATTCTATTTGACCATGAACCTTGCCCGGAAATGATTATTAAACACTTCCGAGTTCCGACTCACACTTCCTTAGCAATAATGTTGCTGTCTATGGTTGCTACGAACGATGTTGGCTAGGAAAGGAGAAAAACAAAACAAAATATATATTATATTGATACTTTGATGGAAAATAGAAAACAACCTTGTATTTTTTAATATCAATCTATAAACAAAGAATGAGTCAGTCATAAAGTAGTACAAACAAACAGACAACAACAAAAAGGAAGGAAGGAGAAAACAAAATTACAAGACAGGTACAGTAACTATAACTAATCAGAACAGGGCCATGCACAGACATTTTGAGGGGCAGTGGCCCAAACCAAAAAAAAAGGGGCACTATAAGGGGGTTGAGTATCATCTTAATATAGAGAATGAATAACAAACCTTTTACAATCATACTGTAAATACAATTGTTAGGCTTTCGTGTTAATTAAATTTATGTTGTTCTAATTATTCTTCCAAAAAGTTGATTCTGTGGTAATTTGATCTCTTTTCTATTTTTATTTTTATTGGAGATTTAAGTAGCAAATGAGAATCACTAAAATTATTGAATATATTTTGAGACAAAGGTCTTGTTTATGATTTATGTAAATCATACGCAACAGTTTTTTAATAACAGAGTATGTAAACGTATGGTATTTGGGGTAAAAGGCATATTTAACATGATAATAAACAGCTGACTGACTTCCATTTGTTGACATGACATGGTTAAGATTCAGCTGGTAAATATCTTAAGTTCGGTGTCCATCTTAGAGGCAACATCATATTTATAATAAAAATATGATAATAATCATATCATATAATACAAATATATTTAGTTGTTACAACGATAAAACTTTATTAAATTATTATGGGATCTCATACATTCAATTCAGATTATTTACTTAAACATTTGTGTCTGTATTTTAAAAATATTTTTATATTAACATTTTAATATTTACTGAACAATAATTAATTATTTTATTCATCAGAATAAACAGAAAATGCTGCAAACGCTGCTAGAGATTTTTTTGCACAAGTATGAACTTTTTTGAAAAATGAGCACATTATTAGGCAAGGCAACTTTATTTATATAGCACATTTCATACACAATGGCAATTCAAAGTGCTTTACATAGAAAGGAATTAAAATAGGGATAACAAATGCATAAGAAAAAGCATTTGTTTTTCTTATGCATTTGTTATTATTAGGGTGTGCTTTTGCCCCATTGTACCCTGATACAACTCATTTATATAATAGCCTGTATTACCTTTTTTATTGTGTATACGATTAATATGCTCTAAATAAAATATCATAAATATGACGTATGTTATAGATACTAGTATTAACTCTTAAAATGGATTATAATTGGAAATCTATTTTACAGAAGTTAAAGACCGACAAACTTTCAGCTACATATTCAGTATTCAGTATATGGCAATTTACCTGCTGGCATGGAGCTTTGAATCCATGTTTGCACTGTTGAAACAAACTAACGTTACTAATTCCGCGGATCAACCACTGTCTGTAATGTGGATTGTAGTTTGTAATAATACCTGTTACATTCTGGAACTGTCGTCTCCACAGAGAGAGGACACAGCCCCGCGATGCTGCGGAGCGAGCGGGAAAACACGGAACGGATTATTGTAATTAGTGGCGGAACAGAACGCTTATGGGAATCCTCTGAGGGTGAGGGAGGGAAGGGGGCAAGAAGGGCACCTTAGCCGATGAGGGCATAGGGGCAGTGGCTCTAGCCACCGGGCCACCCACCTGTGCACGGCCCTGAATCAGAATAGATGACGTTAAAGTAAAATATTAAAAGACTTAACTTACATGTTTGAATTGTTTTTAAAGCCTTTTGAGTTAGCGATATAATCCCAAAATAATGTACTTCAACAAGCAAAACCTGAAATAGTGGTTTCTGACCTGAAAATGTACATTTATGTATATACAATTTTGTTAACAAAATAAAAAGTTTAAGAATGTAAATTGTGTTTTTGTGTAAATGCTAATTTTAAACAATTCCAAATAAAACGTTTTCCCAAAGTAAAGAAACATATTTTTCAATGTTCTCAATAACAAATAGGGAAAAGTGTTTCCACAAACAACCTGGCATTTACACAGTGACAAATGTATATGCCTAACGTTACTTACTGTAATAGGCCTACATACTTTGGAAAGAATGTTTTTCACAATAGATTACATGCACATGTTTAAATAATGTCCAATTAGCCTTTTTCAATGTTTTTCTCTAGCAGTAGTTTTATCTAAAATAAAATGAAACTACTCTAACAAGGGAAGGTTGCCATATGTCTGCTCCTTGATGTTATTTTATTAAATTAATTCATTATATCCATCTTTTGGCCCAACAGATACATTTTTATGATTTGCTCAAATCATTAGGTTATCATTTTTTTATTGTTTATATTTAGCTGAAAATCCATTCAATAGCCTAAAACCGTTTCAAAAGCATGTGTGTTAAATAAACTGCATGATTTTTCCTGAGCAATCAGTTTTTTGTTTGTTTATTTTGTGGTTGTGAGGTATTGCCATGCAACAACTGAAATATTGAAAAAAATTAAATGTTCCCTGGAGTAAAAAATAGGTCAGATTGATCCATGTATTATTTGAAAAAGCCACTAAAGTACATACTACATTATGTTGTAGTATGGCATTAAACAAGTCTGGCATTAAATTTCACATTACTTTATGAGGCTTTCACACCAGTTTTCTTTCACACTAGCTATAGTTTACCTAAAATAGCTTTGTATATAGAACAGTGTGTACTTCCAGCTTGTATTGAGACCAAAATAAATGGTGCATGAGAATTGGATTGATTTCTAAATGTGCGCATCAGCTCTAAGTGCTTTTTGTCCTGTGTGCGCAGGTCACACAAGATTCAGTTCACTGAAAGAAGTGTGCAGCAGTTTCTGCATGTAAACAATGATGTTTTCAGTACATCTGTGTCTTATATTGTTGACAATGTCTTTTATACCACAAATGAACTTATCATATGAGCTTCAAGATACAATTCATACTCTGAGGGAGGAGAATGCGTACCTACAACTCAGACTGAAAAACCTCACGCAGACCCTGCGAGAACTGAGGAAACTGCTTCTGGATCACTCGCATGGTGAGAACAATGCTTAAATGTTAATAATTTCATGAATCGATAGCAACCTTTGATATTAAATATGAAAGCATGAGTGTTTGTTTGCATTTTTCTGTTTTGTTTTTATGTACATTTCTGTAGGCTACTTTGTTAAAAGAGTGCATATGTCCACACAGAGTCTACTGTGAATCATAATAGTGAGAAGATACATGCATGGAATGAATGGATTGAGAATGGTAAGATTACCTATTATTATTATGAAAAGCTTTCTCCCGTTATGTTGCAGCCATGTGATGTATTGTGTTTGATGCTACTGTCAACTGATAATCAGGGCAGAATAGTTATAATGTGCGTTAATTGCGTGAATATGGGCCACAAACAAGTACAAACAAGTATTTTAGCAGTGTACTCAAAGAATTTTATTTATTACTTACAGTGCTGGGTAGTTACTGATTGCATGTAATCTGAATTACACAATCAGATTGCAAAAATGAAGTACTTGTAATTAGATTAAATTATCTTTTCAAATACTTGTATTGGGAATACAGACTAATAGGAGTACAGACTTTTTTATTGCATATGTTTATGTGAGATGTTTTTCTCACAATGGCAGTAAATTAGCCCATTCTTAATTCATTGATTACACATTAAAATGTACACATTTATATCATTTTATATTTACATGTAAAGCAGCTTTACTTGAAGTACAGATATTTTAAATGAGTAAAAAAATCAAATAAAAAAATAAGTCAATAATAATAATAATAAAATTAGGTTAACAGTTCTCTGATGCTGGTTAATGGTCGCATGCAATGCAATTAAACAAATAAAACATATTTTTACTTATTTCATAGTGTTTTATTTTTATTTTTATTTAATTTAGCTTTAAAATACTTTATACACCTGCACTTCCATCACAAAACCAGTCTAAGAAACCCTGATATAATGTAATATTTAAAGGGTCAGTTCACCCAAAAAGGAAAATTATGTCATTAATGACTCACCCTAATGTCGTAAGAATTAGGACACAGTTTAAGATATTTTATATTTAGTCCGACAGCGTATCTAAGTGTATGCACACTATACTGTCCATGTCCAGAAAGGGAATAAAACCATCATCAAAGTAGTCCATATGTGACATCAGTTAGTTAGTTAGAATCTCTTGAAGCATCGAAAATACATTTAGGGACAAAAATAGCAAAAACTACGACTTTATTCAGCATTGTCTTCTCTTCCGTGTTTGTTTTCAAACCTCAAATGTCACAACAACTTTGAAGATGTTTTTATTCCCTTTCTGGACATGGACAGTATAGTGTGAATACACTTGCATACGCTCTCGGACTAAATATAAAATATCTTAAACTGTGTTCCGAAGATAAACGGAGGTCTTACGGGTTAGGGTTAGGGTGGGTTAGGGTTAGTCATTAATGACATAAATTTCATTTTTGGATGAACTAACCCTTTAATGCACTTCATGTTGTTAATAAAGACTAGAGTTTCCAACTCTTTGTATTTTATATCAATATGGTATACGATTATCCTATTCAAATTAATGTGATAATGTGACTTGGGTCAAAGTAATCGTAATATAAAAGTGATCAGAGTATTTTACCTTAAAGGTGCCCTAGAATGAAAAATTGAATTAACCTTGCCATAGTGAAATAATAAGAGTTCAGTGCATGGACATCACATACTGTGAGTCTCAAACACCATTGCCTCCTACTTCATATGTAAATCTCAGAATCAAAACAACCACGATAAAAAAATAATAGAAAAATAATTGCTTCGCAACATAACCCCAACCGTGACGCAAGTGTTATCATCAGAGAACAATTTAACATATGTTTTCAACTCATTCTAGGGCACCTTTAAATGTTTAATAATGGATTACATTACTATACAATTTTTGTAATGTAATTTGGAATAAGTAACTGACTACAATTTTCACGTAATCTGCCCAGGACTGATTACTCATTACTCCTTATTATTACTTGGCAACAGTAATTTGTTATACTAGTTGGTTTTCCATTAGTAAAACACATTACTACCCAATACTTGAGTCCATGCTATGTAATAGTATAGTCTGTAAATGTTGTAGGCTATCAAAGCAGACTGGTTCTCACACTATGTAACAAACTGAGATACTGTATGCTGTTTTTCAGGTATCAGCGCAGAGACTCATCTCATGTTAGAACAAGCTTTCTGCTTGAGAGATCTTCATGCCAGTGCTAATTTATATTTCTCACAGGGAATTCTTGTTTTTCTGCCAGGTTTTATTTGGATTGGGATAATGTAGATATGGACATAATATGCTAATCCAACACTCAACAGGAAAGCTCAGGCTAATTCAAATGTGTAAATATTAATGTTAATAGTAAGGTTTCATTTGTTAGCATTAATAACAAACGTGAACAAACAACACTTCGGCATTCATAAATTAATTTCAACATTTACTAATTCATTTTAAAGTGCCACTGTATTTTTTTTTTGAATATTCCCTTTCATCCACGTGTGTAATATAGCTGTCTGTGAATAAACATTCTGCAAATAAAAAAAGTTATTGTCTCCCAAAAGAAAATCTCGTCTCTGAACCACCTAAACGATCCAGTAATTCAAATCCCACTGTGGTACAGTTCAACGTCACTACAAAATACATTTGCATAATGCCAGTCTGCTCTGTTTTTTCTACTGCAGAAGAGGCATGATCAACAAGCATTATTCAAATGACGCGCTATGCAATTGGATAGTTCTTCAACCAATCAGACCACAAGAGGTATGATCAGCAGGCACCGACCCGAGAAGGGTCTGACTGCAGAGCCACAGTTTTACCCCAACCACAATTTTACCACAGCAGTTCTGGCCACGCATGCGCATTGCGTCGTTGTGTCTTCGAGATGCATGTTACGGCACTGGAAAGGAATAAAACTACAATTTTATTTTTTATTTTATTTATTGTAATTGCATTTGTGCGATTAGTTAGTGATCAACTGTAATGGTAAATAATGAAATGTTTAAAATGCCATTGGTAAATGTAATACATAAATGTAAATACATTTACATACATTTGTTTATTAAATACATTTGTTTATTGGCTATTTCTCCATCAAATTAATAATATGCTTTAAAAGGAAGTTTTATTTTTCTTCAGTTTTATGCATTTACCCCAGGCAGAATTAATCAACTTGAGGAATTAGTTATCTTGACTTTAGACTAATAGGCATTGAACATACAATGTGTGTTTATTATACCAGGCTGTTCGTTTTTTGGGAATAAAACGTAAAAAAAAATATTTAAGTGTTCATGGCATGGTATGGTATATTTCTTTGTGTTTTTTACTCGTGTTATCATGGAAACCGAACAGTACATTTTTCCAAAACAAGGAAAAATCAGCAATAAGTTTAACCGTAAAATATCGGGACAGATCTTTCCAGAAAGTAATGGCATAGGGACATTACCAGAACAAATGTTCCATTGTTTCTGGACACATTCCACAAAAAGAGCAGTTAACACATATGTTAATCTTAAACCTAAGGAGATAATGCGTTGCAGGATAATACCTATGTATGATTTTGAACGAGACTTCTCTTACTTTATTCGTAAGGAGGTATTTATAAGGAAGGTTCCATATATTCCTCCAATTCAGGTTGTCAACAAAGTTAGACCAATAGGGAATAACAATAAGCTAGTAACATCTCTCTGGAATAAAGAGCGGATTATGATTATTATTCCTCATTGTGGTTGCAAAACATAATTTACCAACTGCAGTCAACTTAGGGTCCAGATCTGGTTGGCAATCTGGTTTTCCAGTCCCTTTTAAGAGAGTTAAAATACCAGATGGGATGGCATTCAGAACAATTGCAAATTCTCCTGGGGTGATCAGAATGCCAAAAGTGTTAAGGAATTCAGAGTAATTCATCAATAAACCACCATCATTTATTAGTTGGGACACTAGAATTATGTTATTATTGAACCAATTTTTATAAAATAAAGATTTATTCTTGAATTTAATAAGCTGATTATTCCATACAAAGCACCTGTGAGGGGAGAAATTATGTTTGTAAATTAAAGACCATGCTGAGAGCATTTGTTTATGAAATTTATATAAAGTTAAAGGAATTTGTTCTATTTTATAATTACATAAAAGTAAGAAATCTAGACCACCAACCTTAGAGAAGATATAGCGGCATTTTTTATTTTTTAGAAAACTAACCAATTAAGTTTAAAAGTATTATTAAGGGTTGTAAAATCAAAAAAGTTTAGACCACCACATTCATAGGTGTTCATGATAACAGATTTTTTTCACATAATGCGTTGTTCTTTCAAATAAAATCGAAGAGTAAATTGTCAATAGAATTACAGAGCTTTTTGCAGACAAACAAAGGGATAGCTGCATATGTAAGACAGGATAAACCTTCTGCCTTTGACAACAGTACCCGTCCTTTCAAAGTTAAATCCCTCTGCAGCCATTGATTTAGTTTTTTCTTTGTCTTCTCATTAATCACATTGAAGTTTATAGAGCATCTTTCCTCCTCATTTTTCATTATAGTAATCCCTAGATATGTGATCTTATCTTTGACTGGTATGCCACATATCTGGGAGGTATCGCTTTCTTTAAGGGAAAAAAGTTCCCATTTCTTCAGATTTAAGCATAGACCAGAAGCTGCTGAAAATAATTCTATAGTTTTGATAGCAATTGGTACTTGGTTGGCATCTTTTAAAAATAATGTAGTATCATCTGCTAGTTGGGTGAAGATAACTTCTCTTTCTGTAATTGAAATTACTTTTAAAGTACTATTTTTAATATGAGTGGAAAGAAGTTGAGAGCATAAATGAATAGGTAGGGGGATGCCGGGCAGCCTTGACGGATACCTCTTTGCAGCTCAAATCTAGGTGATGTCCCATTTTTTAGTCTGATCTATTGCCTTTGCAGTACACTGTTAGAAGCTTTGCACACAAAAAAATCACCAAAACCAACTTTCTCAAGTTGGAATATAAAGTTATGTTCTACTGTGTCAAAGGCTTTATAGAAGTCCAAGAAAAAAAAATGCTATCATCAGGACAGTAGAAATGAATGTACAGGGTTCTAGATTTGCCGGGCGACATCAAATGGCTGCGCTGGCAGCAGGCTGGCCGCTATTACCTAAAACTGTCTATTAATGCAGATTGTCCGTCATTCTTACTACTTTGAGTAAATGATAAAGCATGGAGCAAGATTTGTTCTTCAAACTTCAATGTTACATCAGTTATTCACGGTAGTGCTGGGCTAGCACCATTGATACAGTTCCCGCATTTGCACCGCAAAACACAATGGAGGAAACTTTAAAATAGCACAATAGTGGCACTTTAAATTCAATGGAACTGAAAGTTGAATTTGTTAACAATAATGAATGCAATGTGAGCAAGAACACATTTATTTTATTAAAGTTATACATTATCTAAAGCATTACCTGATGTTAACATAATACATAATTGTGTTACATTTTTGTCACATTATTGCGTCATTTATGTGTAAATAAAGGAATAATGCTTTAACATGTTATATAATTATCTCAATTAAATTGCAATTTCCTTGATTAGTCTGCTGACTCTAAGCTTTTTTTTTTTTTTTTTTTTTTTTGCAACATTTTACATTTGGGCCGATTTAGGTCACAGATTTTTGAGAAAGAATCAATAGCTTATTTGATGAATAATATTCATGAAGCTTGGTTATAAATCATGTATGACAGGGGTGGATATGAGATTGACTTGTGAGAGACCTGCTCACACAAACACTTTAAATTGAGCTGAGTGTGTCAGGAATCCAGACACAGCCCAGCATTACACTGTGAATAATGATTGTGTGATCAATTTGCTGTCTTGTCATCTTTATTAGCTGATTTGTCAGACAGATGTGGATTAAAGATCAATCATGACAAGTCCTTCTGATTGAAATTGTAAATAAAAAATTAAACCACAGGCAACAGCTTGTGGTCCTGCCAAAGATGTTTTCTCTGTTGATTCTGTTCAGCACATGAAGAGCTACAGCTTCTCGCTGATAATTACTGTAGCAACATGAAATGATTTGGAGCAGACTTTGTGTGTTTGATGTTCCACACTGCAAATATCACATTAGCCAACAGAATTGGCCTTTGTTCAGTTAATTAAAATCACCCTCTTGCATAGATTAGAAATCAGGCTATTTGTACTTTAATTTACATCTGATTGTGCTGAATTGTTAAAAGAAATTAAGTAGATTTACATTTGCAAAGACTTGCTACATTGTGCCTAAAACCAATGGTAGTTAATAACTATCTATTTATATTCCTAAAATTGCATATTGTAAAAGCAATATTTTTGTTTTTGCTATCTGACTGTTTACATTAAAACTTAATTCAAACTTAGAGGATTAGTTCACTTTTCAAAAAACTTTAGCTGATAATTTACTCACGATCCAAGATGTCCTTTCTTTTTTCAGTCGAAAAGAAATTAAGGTTTTTGATGAAAACATTTCAGATTTTTCTCCATATAATGCCCTTCAATGGGCACCAAACGGTTCAAAGGTCCAAATGACACTTTCAGTGCAGCTTCAAAGGGCTTTAAACGATACCAGACAATGAATAAGGGTCTAGCGAACCGATCAGCCATTTAATTTTTTTTTATAAAGTTTAAGTTTTATAAGCACAAATGACTGCCTCGCTCTGTTTTGTCATCAGATATTTTTTGGCCAGAGGCTAAAGACTACAGCCAGTAGAGGGAGCTATTTGCACATGGGGTTGGGATCGCACTCAGCAGCACTCAGCTCGCTCGCAGTGTCCGGCGAAGCAAAGTGAATGTTTCAACTTTTCAAATTAATTCCTATGAAAGTTAAGCTTTCAAAGGCATAAACTCAAAACGCGCCAGACTGGACACGCACTGTAAATGTATGCCGCGAGTGCGGTCGCGATTACCTCAGCTCTCATCACGAGAGCTCATTCAGCTCATTAAGCTCATTCACCACGATGCATGTAATCTCTGACTGCAGCGTTTGTGCTGTGACACTCCCCAGCGGCTAAATCACATTATATTAAACACTCGTTCAGATTTTAATTGGTGTCTGTTCTCTAACGGAGGAGTGGCCTCGTAGGGCAGCGAAGCAAGTGCATTCTGGGAACTGTTGTCTTCCCCATTAGGCAAAAATAGATAGTCATTTCTCAGTCGAGAAGGCTCCAAATTCAAAAATATTTTCACATTTCTACTACATTAATGACCCAGTTTGAATGCAAAGCATAATGCTAAATCACTGAAGTAACCCTTTAAACTTTTTTACTTTTTTTAAAATGGCTGATCGTTTCGCTATAGTTTAAGACCCTTATTCATCGTCTGGTATTGTCTGGTATCATTTAAAAGCCTTTGAGGCTGCACTGAAACTGTCATTTGCACCTTGAACCGTTTGGTGCCCATTGAAGTCCATTATATATGAAAAATCCTGGAATGTTTTCATCAAAAACAGAAAGACATGGACATCATGGATGATGGGGATGAGGAAATTATCAGCACAAGTTTATTTAAAAGTGAACTTATCCTTTAAGATCAGATTCACAGATAACTTCACTGCATTTGAACATAAAGTAAATGTTATGGCCTGCACTCAAACACAATACGTTATTGGATTGAACATATTGAACTTAAGCACTTGAACTTAACATATTTGAACTTTTAACCAGCTCTAATGTGAAATGGAAAAGTATGTTTGAATAAGCCAATTTTGAAGTATAAAAAAGTGGTAACACTTTACAAATGCGTATAAATAGTAGGCCTACGAGTGTGCAATGTCGTGGAATGTATACGCCAAAACTCATTTTGGCGTGCATATGATACGCTGTTTTTTGCGTGCATATGATACGCATTTTATGGCGTATTATACATACGAACTCCCCACCCCACTAACCTAAACCTACCCAAGAGAGCGTGTCATATACACGTGAAAAACAGCATATCATATGCACGCCAAAATGAGTTTTGGCGTATACATTCCACGACATTGCACACTCGTAGGCCTACTGTTTATAAGCATTTATGTGTGATCGGGTTGCGTTAACATTAGTTAACCACTTTAGTTAACATGAACCAATAATGAATTGCACTTATAAAGCATTTATGTGTATTTGTTCATGTTAATTTCAACATTATTAAAATCTTGTTAGCATTAGTTAATGCACTGTGAACTATCATGAACAAACCATAAACAGCTGGATTTTTATTAACTAACATTAACAAAGAATAACTAATGCTGAACAGAGGTGCTGTTCATGGTTATGTTAACTAATGCATTAACTAATGTTAACTAATTCAACCTTATTGTAAAGTGTTACCAAAAAAGTTACCAATATATATATATATATATATATATAAATATATATATATATATATATATATATATATATATATATATATATATATATATATATATATATATATATATATATATAAAGGCTTTAAATATAGCCTATGGTATAATATAGCCTAATTGTCACATGCAACCAAACACATATACAGGTGTGAAATGATTTATGCCAATGTGTACAACAAACGCTATTAGACTTGTGGATACCTTTTATGAATAACCATTATGAGGGAATTGGAACCCAATTGTTCTCATTTTTCTGAAACTGCATGTTTTAGTTTTTTTTATTTGTGGCCTCATTCATTTTGCACAGTGTCTGAACACATGCAGAGTGGTGCTTAATTTAGTCCTCTCATATTGTTCCTGCTGTGGAGGGGTGGTGCTCTGCTCTCCAGGTTACGTGACAGAGCCCATCTGTGTACATGTGTGTCTGCTGCTCCATCATTAGATCAAGCCTGTTGCATTGATAAACCAGAAGACACACACTGGCAAGCGCTCACTGACAGAGATGCTGCACTGAGGCTTAACACTTCTGCTCTCCGTGGGTAAGTATAGTATTTTTTTCAATTGTTAAATTAAGGAAAGGCAACTTATTTATAAAGCACAATTAAAAACATTTGGCTGACCAATGTGCCAAACAATTCTTAAACATTTATACAATAGCATAAGCTTTCATGCAGAAGCAGGCAAACTGTAAAATCATTAGTTAGCTGTAGTATTATGACTGTTTTGTCCAGCTTTACTACATTATATACTTTTATGTATTTTCCTCTTTGAGAATGACTGCAGTTTGCATCGTGAATTCTGCTGATGATATGTTATCTGAAGGTGTGGCACATGACAAGTAATATGTTATGTGATCTGATTACTTTCCCCAAGAAATGAGTAAAGTAACACATTACTTTTAAATGTAAATGATTAAAGTAGTGCAGTTTACTTTGTTCTCCAATTCATTGACTGCACCTTTCCGGTCCACAAGTTGAGAGAAATCGGGAGTAAGGTGCAGGTTGGAATTCCAGAAAGCAGATTATATGACACGTGGTATGTTTCAGGCTAAGCTGATAACCTCAACTTTCATTTCTAAAAAACTGAGGTAACTTTCAGGGTAAGTTAGTAGCCATTGCAAAGCCAAAAGCCACATGCATAACATTATGACTGCCCTAATACTGTGTTGGTCCCATTTTTGCTGCCCTGACCCTGATGCCCTGACCCAGACCCATGAAGGTGTGCTGTGATATTTGGCACCAAGATGTTAGCAGCAGATCTTTAAAGTCCTGTAAGTTGCGAGGTGAGGCCTCCATGGATCAGACTCGTTTGTTCAGCACATCCCGCTGATGATCAATTGGATTGAGATCTGGGGAATTTGGAGGCCAAGTAAACACCTCAAACTCGTTGTTGTGCTCCTCTAACCATTCCTGAACCATTTTTGCTTTGTGGCAGGGTGCATTATCTTGCAGAAACGTTTCCTTGAAAGGGTGTACATAATCTGCAGCAATGCTTAGGTTGGTGGTACATATTAAAGTAACATCCAGATGGATGGCAGTCTCCAAGGTTATTGCCCAAAGCCTCACACTGCCTCTGCCGGCTTGCCTTCTTCCCATAGTGCATTTTGGTGCCATGTGTTCCCCAGGTAAGCAACACACACGCACCTGGCCATCAACGTGATGCAAAAGAAAATGTGATTCATCAGATCAGGCCACCTTCTTCCATTGCTCGTTTCTATCAGAAACAGTATGATTCCATTTGTGGTCCAGTTCTGATGCTCGCATGGAACCGTTGGTGCTATCAGGGGTGGACCGTGGTTAGCATTTGGGCACCCTGACTGGTCTCCAACTGTGCAGCCCCATACGCAACACATTTACTTTTTGAACAATTTGAGCTACAGTGCAGCCGCTCATGACCCTGTCGCCAGTTCACCACTGTTCTTTCCTTGGACCACTTTTGATAGATACTGACCACTGCAGACCAGGAACACCGCACAAGAGCTGCAGTTTTAGGTGGCCATATGCACTAAGAATGTAAATTAAACAAAACAAAACAAAAGAAGAAATAAGTATGGCTCACTTTTTCATAACATCCGTTTTCATGGTGATCTGTTGATTCGTCAATCTTTTGGAAATGTCTTGTGCGTTCACTGTTAACACTCTGGGTTGACTCAATTTTCTCCCAGGCGCGTTTTTGAAACCGTCATGCCCCGACTAAGACTAGTTTAAGATAATCAACTGAAAGTTCAGGCTATTAAACCTTACTGTTCTAAACTAAATGTGAGCATGTATTTAATCATTTCCCTGTCAAAAACTGATTCAGTATTCCTCAAAATGAATAAATACACTAAAATGTCAGCAAACATAATACACTAAAACTAAAATTCCATGTACCCGTTTTACATGCCTAATATCGATCTAGCTTACTGCAAAGTGTCTCATATTATAACATGACTTTCAACGCACACAAATATATTTAATATAATAAAACAGTGCTGCTTTATCCCAAATACGCATGACCGGAAGAAGCGGAAGCAGTCGTCTGACGTAACACATTACCTTCCATAAAAAGTGGAAGTAACAATTAGCTACTTTTTTTGGGAGGAGTAATGCAATATTGTAACATATTAATTACTAAGTAACTTTCCGCAACATTGGTTATGAGTAAGTAAGTCTATATTTATAGATCCATTTATTTAAATATTTATATAAAACAATAACATTTTATTCTAAAGTTTTCTCTTTACTCTTTCCACTATACCCATATAACAAATGCCAGACAATTTAAACTCCTTCTCTCGAGTGCTTAGATTGTATTTGTAAGGGGATCAAATTTTCAATACGTTAATGAATTGCTAAACTGCTTCTTCATTTAATGGGGTGTTGTTCAGCAAAAGAAAACACACCCCCGGCTCCTGGCATTAGATCCCATTAGCTCACCCACCTGCTGTCTATGGCCAATGCCAGATGAGTCATAAGGCTGAAGCACCCATTCATGGGATTCCTGTTTGCCTCTGAGTACTCACCTGCTCTCCCAACATGCTTTGTCATAATAGACTGGACATCTAAAAAATTGAAATGTAGTAATAATAATGACAATAATAACATATGATGTGGAGAAAGAGGATCTCAAGCCACACATTCAAAAATAACTAATACAGATGCACAGCACAAAATATAAAGCAATAACAAACATAATGGCACCCTTTTGCTCTTAATAAAACAAATCACTTATTTTTAATATTAATCAAATATTTTTGCACCATTTTGATTTTCTCTTTAATTGTGTGTTTTTGATGAAAGAGATTCTTGAACCAGCGCTAAACAACTACAGTGGGGCAAAAAGTATTTAGTCAGCCACCAATTGTGCAAGTTCTCCCCCCTAAAAATATGAGAGAGACCTGTAATTTTCATCATGGGTACACAACTATAAGAGACAGAATGAGAAATCCAAAAAATCACATTGTCTTATTTTTTAAGAATTTATTTGCAATTTATGGTGGAAAATATTGCTTTTAGAAGGTTTCACAACTTTGACTACTATTTTATGTAGTCTCAATGTATTCTCAATTCTCAATGTGTACTCAATTTGAAAGTATGTATTATACATATTTAACACTTCAATTGGAATCTGTCAGTATTGTCCCATACTGATATTTTTTGTTTGTGTGTGTGTGTGTGTGTGTGTGTGTGTGTGTGTGTGTGTGTGTGTGTGTGTGTGTGTGTGTGTGTGTGTGCGTGTGTGTGTGTGAAAAATGGAAGCAGAACACTGTGCCAAAACAGGTGTAAACCTCTTTTTTTTACTTTTTTTTTTACAGATTAATCCAAAATAATTCCGGTGAGAAATGAACCTTGGGGTAATTAACAGATGGTTCTGTGGGATGCGTTTTCATGAAAATCGAATGTAAAGAGTTTTATCTCTAAAAACAGATTCGCTTATAATGCTTGTCTGTGGGGCACAGGGTAGTGAAATTAAATCGCTAGTTAATACCACTAACAAGGCTCAAAATAGCCTCACACTAACACGGTAGCATAATGAGGGTCCCTACATGCAAACCGAAGCATTGAGAACTTTGTAAGTGTACAAACAGTTTAATAAGAAGATACTTTATAAAGACAGAACATTACGCGCATAGAGACAGCAGCCATCTTGGAAAACAGTCTTGACGAGTCGAGCTGTGCTAAGTGATGAACTGTGACTTGGAATCTCATATGGATCGTTGTTTCTGGGTAGAAAGCACTGAACGCAACAGAGAAAATAAAAAAATAAAATAAAATGTTCCATGTAATTAGATTTCACAAACTTAATTCCTATCGACCAGCTTACTTAGCGTTTGTGGCTCGACTCTTCAAGACTGTTTTCCAAGATGGCTCCTGTCTGTAAACTCATAATGTACTGTATTTATAAAGTATCTTTTTATTAAACTGTCAGTACAGTTACAAAGATACCGGCAAATACACGGATAATGCGACCCGGCATTTGTTCCCGGGCCGCTAGATTTGGTCCATTCACACTGCCAGCGAAATACCGTAATATGTGCGCTTTCACACACAACCCGTAACGATCCCGAAACGAGTTGACACGTGACATCCTGATGTGACGTATAATGGCGAGCGATCTCAGCTTCAGCGCGGATAGTAAGGAGCTCCGTGGTCTCGCGTTGTGTCCAGTTTGCGCACATTTCTGCTTGTTTAATTTAAGTTTCTTTTGTATATGAACACTCTCTGCGTTTAAAACACAGACGAGCTCTTCTGGCACTGCAGGGTTGTATTATTGAAAAAACAAGCTCTAGGAGTCGCACGATAACTACGTACACGTTTCGGCATTAGTTTCGGCTTTTGTTCACACAGCGCTCGTCCCGGGTCGAATACCGCAATATTACTAGGTCCCCGACCCGGGTCGAATTTGGTAATCAATCCCGGGACGTGGTTGCTTTCACACAGAAGGCGACCCGGCAATGTTCCGGGAATATTGCGGGTCCGACGTGCAGTGTGAAAGGGGCTAAAGTAATTCATTACTGTAATTGAAAAGTGTAAAGTAAAGGATTTGTTTTTAAGTTTCCTGTAATTCAATTACAGTTACTTCTGAGGTAATTGCAATGAATACTGTATATGAGCAAGCCTATATTTAAAAAAGTCTATATCATCATGTCATTGAACACACTCATATACACGCCTGTAGAGAAGCATATTTACAGCATCATAACATCACTCATTTCTGTCATGTACTGGTCATATAAAGGAAGTATTAAACTAAGACCGCCCTACATGGACACAGTAGCAATGAAAGCTTATGTGATCAGGTACAAACCTTTCCTTACAAGCTTTCTAACTGATCCTCTAAGTACAAAGCGCCTCTGCTCTTTTCATGTTACGATCAGTAAATGGAGGGTTTGCTGCTGTGTGGTGTAAAGTGCTCAGCCTATTGAAGAGAGTAAAGAGGTCTGTAGTATACAAAGGCTGGCTGTGATGATAATAGTGGTAATGAAACACAACCAAAATAGGAATATGCAGAGAGAGAGAGAGAGAGAGAGAGAGAGAGAGAGAGAGAGAGAGAGAGAGAGAGAGAGAGAGAGAGAGAGAGAGAGAGAGAGAGAGAGAGAGAGAGAGAGAGAGAGAGAGAGAGAGCGCTGTGTGATAGTTAGAGATTTGTTGCTGTGTGATAGACACTGACTCATTCTTTGAAGACACACACACCAATTAATGAGGCATAGCACAAGTATGTATGTTTCGAAATATTTGATGTTAAGACTATTTTATGACTGAAAAAATCTGTTTATATAGTCAATGATGAGTATGATGAAATCCAACATGAGTATGGCGAAATCCAACATGTTGAGCTGTAAGAGAACTTTGGCCTGTGTGTCTTGCAGTGCATGAATGCATTTGGTCAGATGAGGAATGATGCTATGGACCATTATCTTCATTTGAAAAGCACAGATGAGGGCTAGCATGTTTCGTCCTGCATGGAGATCCCTTCAGATGCTCCTCCTTCTGTCCTCTTCTATCAGGATTAATCCTGCTGTGTCTCAATTAGGTGAGTATAACCTGCTGTGTAGTATTTTGGACGCTTATGGGATTTTATTCTGCTGATCAGGCCCATAAAAATGCATGCGTGCCATGCAAATGTTTTATACGCTTGCATAATTTGACAAAAGGCTTGCCAAAACATTGTGCTTGCTCCACATGTAGCCTAGCAACGGTGGACTTCAAACTACCCCTGCTCCCTCAAAGTGATGTCCATTTGAAATGAGCTTTAATGGTGAAAGATGCACTGAATATCTGGAATAGCTAGATATTACTTACAGTAAGCCATTAATAGAATGCACTAATGCAAAATAAAATTATTTATGCTAGAGATAACGTGATGCATACAACCTTAAAAATAAAAGGTGCGAGGAAGAACCAAAAATGAGGTTTACAGGGATGCCATAGAAGAACCATTTTTGGTTCCTTAAAGAACTGTTTTGTGACATACAAAAACCGCAGCGCACTGCTCTTTTCTGAATAAAAAAAAACACTTACCAAAAAAGGAAGTGCAGTACGCCTTGCGTTTTCGAATCTTAAAAACGCATTCTGTGTGATTGGGGCCTTGCTGTTGTCTTCTTCTGTTGTCCTTACTGTTGTCTTCTTCTGTCTCCTTACTGTTGTCTTCTTCTGTCTCCTTACTGCCGTCTTCTTCTGTCTCCTTACTGTTGTCTTCTTCTGTCTCCTTACTGTCGTCTTCTACTAGGCGTTTCTCAATGTCAAGGATGCTTCCTTGGAAGGACGGATCCTTCCAAGTCACTTCCTTCAGAGGCTAGGCGAGGCTCCTCTTTAGCATTCGGAGAACACGTAAATGGAACAGTCTAGCAAGTGCACGTCATTGCGTCATTACGTCAGTGAAAAGGTCCGTTGGCCATCAATAACGTTATTTGTATTTTTTATATATCAGTACAGTAGTATTTTGTACCAGTATTTAAACGTTAAACTTTACTTATATTTACTACGGTTATAACAAATGTTTGGTATTGTAAATAAAAGCATTGTGGCAAGCAGCGAGGTGAGGGACCGTGAGAGCGGGCCGGTGGAGTGATAATGAGCGGCAGCTGATCGCCACACCGGTCTCGGCTCACGGCAGTGACGGGAGTATAATTGGAGGAGCGTGGAAGAACTAGGCCTGGACTTTATGTTATGGTTTGTTTATGTTTTATTATGTGTGTGCGGGCAGTCGCCCGTGAGGGGGCTATTATAAAGTTGTTGAACGTTTGCCGGTTCCCGCCTCCTTCCTTCCCATCTACAAACCCCGATACAAACATATTTGCCCCGTTCACGCTCCGAGTCCGACTCCGGGAACGTCTGATAGCAAAGCTGCGCGCATAGGATTGTGGGTGATTTGAGAACGCGAAGTGCGCGAAGGCTACTCATATGCATCATTTCCTGTATATGACATATTTTTCGAACGAAGACTCAGTCCTTGGTTGAATTCCGAGGATCCTCGACATTGGAACAGTCCTTCGTCGGATGTCGATGACGTAGCATCCTTAGAATTCTGGCTTCCGAGGATCCTTCCTTGACATTGAGAAACGCCTTCTGTCTCCTCATTGTTGTCTTCTTCTGTTGTCCTCACTGTTGTCTTCTTCTGTTGTCCTTACTGTCGTCGTCTACTGTCTCCTCACTGTTGTCTTCTTCTGTCTCCTCACTGTTGTCTTCTTCTGTCTCCTTACTGTTGTCTTCTTCTGTTGTCCTTACTGTCGTCTTCTTCAGTCTTCTTCTGTCTCCTTACTGTTGTCTTCTTCTGTCTCCTCACTGTTGTCTTCTTCTGTCTCCTTACTGTTGTCTTCTTCTGTTGTCCTTACTGTCGTCTTCTTCAGTCTTCTTCTGTCTCCTAACTGTTGTCTTCTTTTGTCTCCTCACTTTTGTCTTCTTCTGTCTCCTCACTGTTGTCTTCTTCTGTTGTCCTTACTGTCGTCTTCTTCTGTCTCCTTACTGTTGTCTTCTTCTGTTGTTCTTACTGTCATCTTTTTCTGTCTCTTTACTGTTGTCTTCTTCTGTCTCCCTACTGTTGTCTTCTTCTGTCTCCTTACTGTTGTCTTCTTCTGTTGTCCTCACTGTTGTCTTCTTCTGTCTCCTTACGGTTGTCTTCTTCTGTCTCCTTACTGTTGTCATCTTCTGTCTCCTTACTGTTGTTTTCTTCTGTCTCCTTACTGTCGTCTTCTTCTGTCTCCTTACTGTTGTCTTCTTCTGTTGTCCTCACTGTTGTCTTCTTCTGTTGTCCTTACTGTCGTCGTCTACTGTCTCCTCACTGTTGTCTTCTTCTGTCTCCTTACTGTTGTCTTCTTCTGTTGTCCTTACTGTCGTCTTCTTCAGTCTTCTTCTGTCTCCTTACTTTTGTCTTCTTCTGTCTCCTCACTTTTGTCTTCTTCTGTCTCCTCACTGTTGTCTTCTTCTGTTGTCCTTACTGTCGTCTTCTTCTGTCTCCTTACTGTTGTCTTCTTCTGTTGTCCTTACTGTCATCTTTTTCTGTCTCCTTACAGTTGTCTTCTTCTGTCTCCCTACTGTTGTCTTCTTCTGTCTCCTTACTGTTGTCTTCTTCTGTTGTCCTCACTGTTGTCTTCTTCTGTCTCCTTACGGTTGTCTTCTTCTGTCTCCTTACTGTTGTCATCTTCTGTCTCCTTACTGTTGTTTTCTTCTGTCTCCTTACTGTCGTCTTCTTCTGTCTCCTTACTGTTGTCTTCTTCTGTCTCCTTACTGTCATCTTCATCTGTCTCCTTACTGTCATCATCTTCTGTCTCCTTACTGTTGTCTTCTTCTGTTGTCCTTACTGTCATCTTCTTCTGTCTCCTTACTGTCGTCTTCTTCTGTTGTCCTTACTGTCATCTTCCTTTATTTCCCTACTGTTGTCTTCTTCTGTCTCCTTTCTGTTGTCTTCTTCTGTCTCCTTACTGTCAGCTTCTTCTATTTCCCCACTGTTGTCTTCTTCTGTCTCCTTTCTGTTGTCTTCTTCTGTTGTCCTTACTGTCATCTTTTTCTGTCTCCTTACTGTTGTTTTCTTCTGTCTCCTTACTGTCATCTTCTTCTATTTCCTCACTGTTGTCTTCTTCTGTCTCCTTACTGTCATCTTCTTCTGTCTCCTTACTGTCGTCTTCTTCTGTCTCCTTGCTGTTGTTTTCTTCTGTCACCTTACTGTTGTCTTCTTCTGTCTCTTTACTGGTGTCTTCTTCTGTCTCCTTACTGTCGTCTTCTACTGTCTCCTCACTGTTGTCTTCTTCTGTCTCCTCACTGGTGTCTTCTACTGTCTCCTCACTGTTGTCTTCTTCTGTCTCCTCACTGGTGTCTTCTTCTGTTGTCCTTACTGTCGTCTTCTTCAGTCTTCTTCTGTCTCCTTACTGTTGTCTTCTTCTGTCTCCTCACTTTTGTCTTCTTCTGTCTCCTCACTGTTGTCTTCTTCTGTTGTCCTTACTGTCGTCTTCTTCTGTCTCCTTACTGTCGTCTTCTTCTGTCTCCTTACTGTTGTCTTCTTCTGTTGTCCTCACTGTTGTCTTCTTCTGTCTCCTTACGGTTGTCTTCTTCTGTCTCCTTACTGTTGTCTTCTTCTGTCTCCTTACTGTTGTCTTCTTCTGTCTCCTTACTGTTGTCTTCTTGTGTTTCCTCACTGTTGTCTTCTTCTGTCTCCTTACTGTTGTTTTCTTCTGTCTCCTTACTGTCGTCTTCTTCTGTCTCCTTACTGTTGTCTTCTTCTGTCTCCTTACTGTCATCTTCGTCTGTCTCCTTACTGTCATCATCTTCTGTCTCCTTACTGTCGTCTTCTTCTGTCTCCTTACTGTCGTCTTCTTCTGTCTCCTTACTGTTGTCTTCTTCTGTCTCCTTACTGGTGTTTTCTTTTTCTGTCTCCTTACTGTCATCTTCTTCTGTCTCCTTACTGTTGTCTTCTTGTGTTTCCTCACTGTTGTCTTCTTCTGTCTACTTACTGTTGTCTTCTTCTGTTGTCCTTACTGTCGTCTTCTTCTGTCTCCTTACTGTCGTCTTCTTCTGTCTCCTTACTGTTGTTTTCTTCTGTCTCCTTACTGTTGTCTTCTTCTGTCTCCTTACTGGTGTTTTCTTTTTCTGTCTCCTTACGGTCATCTTCTTCTGTCTCCTTACTGTTGTCTTCTTCTGTTTCCTCACTGTTGTCTTCTTCTGTCTCCTTACTGTTGTCTTCTTCTGTTGTCCTTACTGTCGTCTTCTTCTGTCTCCTTACTGTTGTCTTCTTCTGTTTCCTCACTGATGTCTTCTTCTGTCTCCTTACTGTTGTCTTATTCTGTTGTCCTTACTGTCGTCTTCTTCTGTCTCCTTATTGTTGACTTCTTCTGTTGTTCTTATTGTCGTCTTCTTCTTTATCCAAGACAAGGACAAACTTATAGTGCAAAGCACAAAGCAGTTGAATCTTTTGCCACAAATCAAACCTTTGTACCATATATTTTAGTCTGGCAGAAAACATTTAGCATCTAAACTAATTGTTTTAACCAAATCAAAAATATTAGACTGAATCAACCTGACTATATCAGGATATAACAGCAACTCATTTTTCAGAGGAGGCAGAAATGGCTTCTCAAGGCAATAACACGTTTTTAGAACATATTATGTTTACTTTAAATCTGTTTAAAGAATCACTATTTTATACTCTCTTTATATTTACGTATTTATTATTTATTTCCTTACACACTTTTCTCTTTTGCTTAGTATTTTCAATCTTACCCAAGGATGGCGTTGGGATTTTAAACAGCTCTCTGATGCTGCACTGCACAGTGTTTGACTCTGACCTAAAGGCTCCTCTAACAGTGAAATGGGAGAGAGACACTGGTGGTCTGGACAGCAGGATTCATCAAATGGCCAATGGCTCACTTTTCTTTCCCTGCTTAAAAGAGGAAGACTTTGGAAACTATTCATGCAGTGCAAAGAGAGGGAAAAAACTGATTCAGACCACTGTCACAATCAGCAAAGCGTGTATGTATCTTGCATTGATATAAAATAATATTAATCATTGAAGTTATATGAGAGATCATGTTAATGGTTTCACACAGGACCCTACACACGTGGTACATCTAAGGTGTCCACCACAAATGGTCATGGATTGTAATTTGTGTTTGTTTGTAGGCCTGGAAGATGTGTTCTTTCACCCTCAGTCCATGAGAACTGAAGAGGGACATGATGTTTTCCTTCAGTGTGTCTCTGGTGATAGTTCTCCTGCTGCTCAGATTTCATGGTTAAAGAATGGCAGAGTTCTCACCAAAGGAAACCAGATTCAGGTAGCTACAGAAGAACTAAAAACACTTTTATGGTACACACACTGTTATATCATCAAATGATGGTTATAATAAAATAACTTACAATCAGTTACAACTTACGGAAGCATATTGCATTCACTTGAGAAAAAAAAATCTATAATAATTTTTATTTAATGTTTGATCATTTTTCATAATTTTTCATGAATACATTTTTTTTGCTCTGTTTTTCTGAATTAATGACTTAATTATCTCAGAATTATGAGATAATTTTTTCATGAATAATTATTTTTGCTCTGTTTTTCTGAATTAATGACTTAATAATCTCAGAATTATAAGATATTTTTTTCTTGAAAAAAAAATATTTTGTTCTGTTTTTCTGAATTAATGAGATCCCTCAAAATCCTGCCAAGAGCTTTTAGCTGGATTGCATGAAAGTAAACATGTCCCGCCTTTCAAGTTTAATTCGGTTTTATTTTACTTTGGGTTTGAAACATTTTTCAAACTTCCATGCAATCCAGCTAAAATAGAGCTTGTGGCAGGATTTTGAGGGATCTCATTAATTCAGAAAAACAGAACAAAATATTTTTTTTTCAAGAAAAATTATCTCAGAATTATGAGATAATTAAGTCATTCATTTAGAAAAACAGAGCAAAATATTTTTTCAAGAAAAAATTATCTCATAATTCTGAGATAATTAAGTCATTAATTCAGAAAAACAGAGCAAAAACGTTTTATTCATGAAAAAATATCTCATAATTCTGTGATAATTAACTCGTTAATTCAGAGTCAATTTTTTTTCTTAAGTGAATGCAATAAGCTTCCGTAACAACTAAACATGTTTTTAGTTGTACTACTTTTTTAAGCTGATAAACCTTTACAAAATGATATGTTTGGTGATATTTTTCCTTTTAAATGGTTAGTTCACCCAAAAATCAAGCATTCTGCACTAGTTCAGGCAGGCCACAATAGACAAGCTCCGCTATCAGCTGTTTGGCAAAATTCCAACCTCGCCCATATCGGCTGATCCGATTTCTATGCACTCAATTGGCAACTCTCAAACAGGGTGCCTTACTTAAGAGCAGCTTAAAGGGTTACTTCAGCGATTAGCATATGGCTTTGTATCAGTAGAAACCCTGCAGTATAATTAAATGATTGTGCTTCCCCCCTTATATCCCCCTGAGAGGAGAGATTTATTCATTTTATTTCTGGAAAAATTCCTCCCGTGACGCAACTTGACGATATTTGCGTCATCTTTGGAATGTTTGGCCATGGAGTGTAAAGACTACAGCCAGCAGAGGGAGCTATTTCCACATGTTTTCAACCCGCACATGAGAGATGGGAGATCACACTCACAGCACAGCTCGCAGCTGCAGGCATTAATTTAAACAGATGCTAAGCAATGTAAGTGTTTTAACTTCTCAAATTAATTTCTATGAAAGTTTAGCTTCCAAAGGCATGAACTGAAAACGCGCCAGACTGAACACGCACTGAGAATGTATGCTGTGAATGTGGCACCATTTACTCAGCTCTCATCACAAGAGCTCATCAGCTCATTTATGACATTAAATGTAATCTGACTCCTAATCTGAGTTAGTGCTGTGAGACTCACGCGCGACTCGATCTTATATTGAACAGACACGTTCAGTATTTAATTGTAGTGTCTGTTCTCTCAGTCACAGTAATCCAGTAGCGGTGGCTTTGGGAGTGACCTCACAGGGCAGCGAAGCATTCTGGGAATTGTAGTCTTTCATCCCCATGAGACAAAAATACATTTTCTGTCTTTTCTCAGTCTAGAAGGCACCAAATTCAAAAAATAATTTTACATTTCTACTACATTAATGACCCAGTTTAAATACAGATTCATCTTTCCAGCACTGAAGTACCCTTTAAGTTCAGTCTGCCTGCTTGGCTGCTTTCACTGCATGCTGCTTTGCAACCCACCTCCTCCCCTGTTCCTCCTTAAACTGTTTCAATTAATCAGTGTCATTCTGTTGTCATGGATGCATACTCTGTTCTGAATGTGGGATTTACGCTGCCCTCCCAGTTTATAAAAATGAGAGGTTGTGGCTTATCATGGAGCTCATGAAAAGGATGGGGAATTTAGAACAGAGCCATATTGCAAAATGTAAATTTAGCAAAATATGCCAATAAAACAGTTGACTAAAAGTTTGTCTATGGTGTTTCTGACCTTTAGTGGGGCTAACTAAAATTAAAATCCTGTCATTAATCACTCACCATCCTGTCGTAAGACCTTCGTTCAGACTCTTACGCTGTTGAGGTAGTGTAAACAGTGCAGTGCTTCCCTTGGCCGACACTGTTCACATGAGCACCACAATGATGAGTAGTTTTGCCGTAGAACTAGAAAGCTGTTTACACAGACTAGAAGAAATTTTTGAATAAAGTAAAAAAAAATAAAATAAATAGAATTTGTTTGTTTTTACGCACAAGAAGCATTCTCGTCACTTCATATAATTAAGGTTGAACCAAATAGTCACATGGGCTATTTTAACAACTTTTTACTACCTTTCTGGGTCTTGAAAGTAGTAATTAAATTGCTGTCTATGGAGGGGTCAGAGAGCTCTCCGATTTTATCAAAAATATCTTAATTTGTGCTCCGAAGATAAACGAACGCCTCACAGATTTGTAATTGAGAGAATTTTGGGTGAACTTACCCTTTAAGATCACTAAAAGTCTTGACCAGTGAGAACTTGGCTAGTCGAATCGAAGTTGATTGGTTAAAACCATTTGTGGGTGTGGTTTAGATGTGACCTTTATATTTACAACCACACATACCAGCTGAGTAGTCAAAAATTGATAACTTTAAAGCCCATCAATCATAGATTGTGCAGAACTTCCATATTTATATGATTCACTGCAAAAACTCAGAGACAGACATGACTATGATCTGTCACCAAAAGAGGAAACTGGAAAAGACTAGTTTAATAATATTTATTTGCTAAATACTAAAAATGACCACTAGGGACAGTATGGAGGAGGGAGTCAAAGGAAGACTTCAGGCACCTTGCACATGGCTAACATCACCAAAGCAGACCAAGGAATATATATCTGTATCACCCACAATCCTCTGCTCAACATAAGCAAGGAGAGTCAAGCAGCAACTCTGACAGTGCAAGGTGAGATATACAAATTTGATATATTTTGCATTATACAAATCTGATATGCTTATTACTAAGTGCCTGTATTTTTTATTGCACAGGTTCCAATGTAGACATTAAGATTATAGAGGGTCCACAAAATGTCACTGTACCTGTTGAAATGGAAGCGGCACTTCACTGCTTTGTTGAAGGCTTCCCCATTCCCACAGTTCAATGGTTTAAGGATGGGCATCCATTACCCAATTCTTCTAGATGGGATCTGCAGAAGAACGGACAACTGCTGATTTTTCAGTGAGATATTTCTACGGCAGAATATAAATAAATGAGTGTGAAATTAAAACAACAAAATATATACACTTCTTCAGGAATAAAGAGTTTTAATAAAACCATTGAAAGTCCAATGAAAAATATGATCATCAGTAAATCACCAATGCCTTTAAAGATACCATTTTTGTTAAAAATCAGCAAGGAACCGAAGTTTCTTTCCTATTGTGACATGCATCCAAGTGAAAAGGCTTCTCAAAAAAGAAAAACAATTGTAGGATGGCACTTGATTTTGCACATAGGGAATTGATTGGACCATTGGATCATTAGCCACGTTTACATGCACACTTTTTTTTGTCATTCCGATTAAAAAATTTAGTGGACTGTTTACATTAGACGTTATCTAAACTAAACCAAATGTGGAGTTTACATGTGCTGACTTTGTCCTCTCCAGCAGCTGGAATGTGTTCACGGAATGCCAAGCAACTCTCAGCGGCCACCAGGACTTATACGGTTTTATAAAAGCTATTTATTTATTGTAAAGTGTAATCATCTCAGAAAAATAAATTATTCTGTCAGGCGCAGTTGACGTAAAAAGTGCCTGGGACAAACTCTGTCAAGATGAGAGGATGTGTCATTATGCCTTCACAACTTCTAACGAAATAAAAAGTTTACCCCTCAGAAACATTTACTTTCCTCTCAACATTATCCTGCGTGTGAGCGCGGCGCGCGATCAGACAGTTCAGAAGGCGCGCGCTGTATCACGTCACATCTTCATAACTTAACTAACGCGCGCTGTATCACATATTATCTTCATAACTTTTAACGAAATAAAAAGTTTACCCATCAGAAACATTTACTTTCCTCTCAACATTATCCTGCGTGTGAGCGCGGCGCGCGGTCAGACAGTTGAGAAGGCGCGCGCTGTATCACGTCACATATGGGCGCACACTTAAGTAATCGGGTCAGGTCGTTATGGTTACATTTTTCTTTTGATCGGTTCATGAAAAGGTTTATCCCACCCCTTTTAAACCAATTACAATTTCATTTGGTTTGGGCATTTTTATTTCGATTGAGGTGTTTATATGGAGCATTTTAAGTCAGATTGGACTTTTAAACCGATTAACAAAAATATATTGCAGTATTGGAAAATATCATGTAATACATTAGGCAATATATTCACATATATGGGATTTAATATTTATATTCTCCAATATATTACAATATATGAAAGCGGCAATCATTTGTATATTTTGCAATATATTACAGGAATATATAATATATTGTATAATACCATCAATATATTATTCCATGTATTTACAATATATTATAATATATATCAAAATAATATATTGGTAAATATATTTTCCTTTCGTAAGGGCTAGTGCTCCGTGTAAACGCACCAATTGTTTGCTATGGCTGTAATCTCATGTGAGTGATATAAATTAATGGATAAATAATTTAGCCTATAAAAATACTACAGTATTCCATTAAAAAAAATCATGGTGGATTCATTTTGAGTTCATGGTGACATAAAATACTAATAACACTAGGCATTAAAAGTGTTAAAATCTTCCTAGGAGAGTTTCATCAGAAGATGAGGGGCTGTATTTCTGTGAAGCACGCAATGAGGAGGAGAAAGTGAAATCCCAACCAGCCTACCTCCTACCTGCAGGTACTTCCTTTCGGATGAGTCTAATTTCATTCCAGGTGGTAGCTGCTCATACCTGCCCTCTATTTAGCATACCCTTTCATTCCTTCTCACACAGTTATGGATTGGACCTTTATGCTTGAACCTGCCAACCAAACAGTGAGGAAGGGTGAATCTGCGACTCTTTCCTGTAGGCCTCCTCACAGCAGACCCCAAGCACAAGTGTCCTGGTTTAAGAACAACAGACTTCTCCACCCTGGACTGCATAATACTGCTCATCCTAATGGAGACCTGCTCTTCCACAGGTGTGTTTTGTGGCGTTGTTTGCTGCAGTTTATTCTTTTTTAACCATTTACAATTTAGGAGTGTCCAAACTCGGTCCTGGAGGGCCATTGTCCTGCAGAGTTTAGCTCCACACTTGCCTATAAGCTTCTAGTTAATTGCTGTTCTGAAATCGCATACTCACTTGAGTAGATCCTGTTGGGAAAAAAAAAAACCCAGCATATGCTGGTTATCTATGTTAACTGAGCTGATTTGAGTTGGTTTAAGCTGGTCCTGAGCTGAAGCTAGTTTCTTAGGAGCAGCGCCACTTGACCAGCTCATGACCAGCTTAGGACCAGCTTAAACCAGCTGCCATGCTTTAAAACAGATCTAACCAGTATATGCTGGGTTATTTTTCAACAGGGAATACTATTTTTGAATATGTTTTTACTTCATGAGCATTAAAAAAGTATGTTCTATAGTATGAGTGTGTGCAGTACGAATGTAATTCCGACATACATTTGTTATTATCATTTGACCTACCAGCATCAGTTGCGTCACTTCACTGCCTTTCACAAATCCTCTCCTGTCGCCTCATGGGATTGTAAAATGTCCATCATTATGCACACTAAGGTAATCCAGACTTTTTGTCTCTTTTATGAGAGAGCTTCTTTTGTCACGTACTATTATATACTACTATTATATATTTAGTAGGGAAATATGCGATTTCGGATGAACTGGGACCTTGATTATCTTGTTCAGGTGTGTTTACTTGGGGTTGAGATGACTCTGCATGACAGTGGCCCTCCAGGAGCAGGACCGGACACCCCTGATTTATGTACTCTGTTTTTGTTAAATATTTTAATTGTGGATATCCATATTAGAGTACTATCTCTAAATTCTCTGTTTCAGTGTACAAGAGACAGACAGTGGATTGTATTTCTGCAGAGCATCAAATTCCCTTCTCAAAATGACTCTTACCTCGAAAAAAATCTTCCTGGATGTACTTGGTAAGGAATTATTTGACTTTCTTGAAGCAAAGTCATAGACCAAACATATCACTATTTAGGTGTTATCTAAGCCATACAATCGTAAACATTTCATTGCACATAATACCAGTACTTTTATGTCTACTGAAACCCATCAGGCCTAGAAAGAATCTGCAAAATAATTTGTTTGTAATTTTTTAATACTGTAATATCCTCTTTTTTATTTGGTAAATGGATTTGAGTACACTCCTTTTGATACCTGAAAGAATAGCAAAATTAGCTAGATTATTTAATAAAGTAACATGCAAGGTCCAAGTGTAAATTGTATAAATGGCCATTTAAATTATGGATCAATCTGCAGATTTCTGCAGAAGAAGAATTCAAGATCCTCTAGTGATTTGTCTATTGTTCTTCCTGCCAAATAAATATTATGATAATGGTGTTACACTTTTTACAATTTTTTAATAACATTATAAGTTTTTTAATTAATTACAATTAATTTCTTATATATATATATATATATATATATATATATATATATATATATATATATATATATATATATATATATATATATATATATATAAGAAATTAATTGTAATTAATTACATATTTAAGCATTTATATATATATATATATATATATATATATATATATATATATATATATATATATATATATATATATATATATATATATATAAATGCTTAAATATGTAATTATATATATATATATATATATATATATATATATATATATATATATATATATATATATATATATATATAATTACATATTTAAGCATTTTAAAGTATAGTAAGATCCTTAATTAAATATAGTTATTTAATTTGCTATTTAGTAAGTAAAGCTTTATTTATACAGCTATCTTTATAAACAGTGTTTACACAGTGCTTCACAGAAGAAGAAGAACATTTAAAGAAAAAAAAACTATCAAACGCATAAGAGAAATAAGATAATAAAATGAAAGGCAACATAAAAATAAACCAAAGTGACATATCTATCACAATGTCCTGAAACACCTGTAGTTCTTTCATCAACCAAAGGGGGGTTTCACTAAAACATAACCTTGCCTAGTCATTTGTGAATTTTGAAATCTCCATTATGTTTTGTTCAGCTCCCATTATTATATTCTTTTCAGTGGTCATTCTAGCTTTATTATTTCAGAACCTCCATCCGTGACTATCTGGCCAACGGTCGTGACGTCTCCTGTAGGGGCTGAAGTGACGATTCACTGCCAAGTGTTTGGACACCCTGTTCCTTTAATCAAGTGGTCAAAGCAAGGCCAGTCTGTCCAAACTGGAGGCAAAATTATCATGGGGTAAGTTTTACAGAAATAGTTTACTATAATTTAGGGAGTTTACTATAATTAAGGTATAATTGTAGTTGTCGTTTACTGGGTGGTGCTTGTGAATTTACTTTGTTTCCAGGTTAAGAAACACAACCCTCTACATTTCATCAGTGAGAAAGTATGATGAAGGACATTACACATGCACAGCCTCCAATGCACTGGGTCACGATGAGAAAACCACGACTCTCAGAGTTGCCGGTAAATCTTCTTTGCAAAAATAGTATACTAACAGTTACAGTGCTATCATGTTTTTGGACATGTTTAGTGTTGTTCAGTGGATGAAAATATATTATTAGTAATTTAGTACCATGGTTTTATCAACTAAAAAAATCACTGTATTATGGTACCACCTTAGTACTTTTTTATTAGGGATTTTGTGATGTCTTTTGTTGTTCATTTACTTTTGTCCATCCAAGGATGCTAAGTATAGTGGGAATTGGCAATTGGTACTCCAGTCACTGCTGATTTGGGGATTTTTGGATCACATGTCACTTAAGGTGTGGTTATAAGTACATCAGATGACCACCTTCACCCACTCTTAGTTTGGGACACTAGTCAAGGTATTTTACCATGGCTGTATGAGAACACTCCAAACAGGAGGCTGTCCAATCATCTAGAACGAATGTAAAGGGTGGAGAATTGGTCAGCTGATTTATCTGAAAGATTGGTGAGATTTCTAACTTGTAGAAACTCTTCTGTATTATCAGCACAAGGAAGACACAATTGTAATAAAATACATTTTATTGACAAAATATAAACAAGAGTAACTAACACAACTACTAAATGAATACAATGAATGATAAAGGAATAAAGTGCATAAGATGCATAGAATACATGTGATTAAGTTGAGCGTGGCTATGGAAGCGTTACATTATCTTATGGAAAGATAAACTGTTGTTTCTCTGAAACTTAAGGTGAAGAACCTTATTATGCATCAAACAAATAAACTAAAGATTATTTTTTATTAATTAGCATCAGTTATATTACCTCTAATGTAAATTAGAAAATCATATACTGATAATATACAACAATGCCGAGGTCTCTGAAAAGAGGTTTGGTTAAGTGATATTTACGTTCCACGTGGTTGAGTAAGCAGTCCGATGGTGATGACTTCTTCCACTGGTTGTGCTGGTTGACAATGCAGTGGGGAAAGGAGCTGGTATCCGTTTCAACAGCCTTGAACACGAAGATCTGTGAGATGCTGATCTCCTGGGGCACCAAAATCCTGGGTCCTAAAATCTGGAACACGCAATTGAGGTCCAGAAGTAGGTGCAGAAGGTCCTTAAAACGAAGCACTTAGGTACTCGGTGTTAGATACTCAGGACGTGCTGTAGTCATCTTGCTGGACTAGAACTGAACTTACTGTTTGTCCATGTCTCCTTTCCTCACAAACTGGAATCTCAGAACATAGTCATATCTGCTGCTGCTTCACAAGATATAGACTCAGATCCTTGGATCTTTTGTTGTTTCTCTGGATTAACCAGAGGCTCAGAATGTTATGACATATCTGTTATGTCTCTAAAGGGGAGACTCAGAAAAAGGAGTGTCTGTTGAAATGGTACCTTTATCCCCTTCCGATGAGGAGGAGATTGTAGTTTGGCGCGTCTCCATTCCAGTGCTGTGATTGGCTGCTGAAATCAGAGGGGGCACACAGTGTGGCCCACCCTTGTTTGCCCTGTGGAACTCATTTGCATACTCTACACAGTTAAAAATCTTTAAAGTGTCTTTAAGGTTTACCAATCCATTTCTCACTTTCCAAACCACCACCTGAATGCGCAAAACTATTCTCGTCGCTTCATAAACATATTGTAGGAACCACTGTAGTGAGATGGACTAGTAATGAGGTCTTTAGTACCTTGTATGGGTCTTGAGAAATGAAATGACATTGTGGCCATTGGAGGCTTTTCTGAGCCATCGGATTTTAACAAAAATATCTTAAGAGGTCTTACAGGTTTGGAATGGCATGAGCGAGAGTAATTAATGACAGAATTTTTGGGTGAACTAACCCTTTAAGGTTTCCAAACATAGTTAGGAATGGATTTGGATGGATTATTGTGGTCTTTCTTTGTTTCAGCCACAACAGCTGAGGTCCTGAGGAATTTATATGGCAGTCACAGACCAGGACATTAGGGAACAGTTTATAGATGGGTGAAGGGCAGAAACTCCTTCCTGCGTCCTGGGCTTGGTACCAAAGGTCTTCTTCTTACCCTCTAGATGTGTCTGGCTGTTATCCAAGCATCTTCATCTGATGGCGTTGGACAGTTTGTTTGTGTTAGAGAGGGGTTCGACCATAAACTGGGCTCTGGAATGTGCTGACCACAACACTTTACTTTAACAGAAGGACAACTGAGCCAAATTCCAAAGAGTGCTTCGCAGGCACTTCGCAAAGCATTGGTGGGGGCATTTCAAACGAAAGTGAACACCTGAATCCCTTCATTAAGTGCCCTTCCACAAGTCTGTTAATGAAGGGTATGCGATGGTCACTTCAAGGAAATAATTGTATTATTTATGGTCATGTGACCCAGGGTGGTGAATCCTCACGATTCATTTTAAAGCTAGATGGTGGGAGAGGTCAAGTTATTGTATAAACATAATCATTTTTTGCTTTATTTGGGATATTTTACACAAGTCATACATTTCATATGAAGTTTAAATAGGTTTCATAGCTACGAAATGAGTTTAATAGTTTAAGCAGTGTTGACAACTTACAGTGTCCAAACAAGAGATGGCAAATTCTAAAGTTGAGAACAGAGAGCAGAGACGGAACACACACACACACACACACACACACACACACACACACACACACACACACACACACACACACACACACACACACACACGTCGTGTTTCCATGTTTTATGGGGACTTTCCATAGGCGTAATGGATTTCATACTGTACAAACTCTACATCCTATCCCCCTACACTGCCCCTGCCCCTAAACTTACCCATCACAGGAAACATTATGCATTTTTACTCTCTCAAAAAAACTCCCTATGTGTGATTTATAAGATGTTTTCCTCATGGGGTCCTAAAAATGTCCCCACAAGGACAAGGATTTCGGATATTGCCATCTTTGTGGGGACATTTTGTCCCCATAACGTAGGGATTACCAGGTACACACACACACACACACACACATAAAAAACTTAATTATAAAATGTTTATTTATTTACAACAATTATATGAAAAGCAATATTAATAAGCTGATGGACACCACACTGCATTGAGGAAATTCACTCCCTTCAATAAGTACAAGCCAAACGGCTACATTATGACACGCAAGTGTGCCCTGCTCCCTCAAAAGACTCCTCTTCAAGGGCTCTGCCCTTCGGAGTGAGTAGGACACAGAGATGCTCACTTCTGATTGGGATTCGCCCCTGATCTAACTTTGTATTTCTTCTTGTTTTCAGTGAAACCAGTCATTGTTTCCTTTGTTGCATCACTCACTGTCTCAGAGGGATCTCCTGTTAGTCTCCCTTGTCGAGCTGTGGGAGATTTTCCCGTCAAATACACTTGGATTAGATACGCGTTGATTCGAAATTCACCACAACTGTCTGGTCCAAAGTCTCTGGTCTCACTCCCACAGCAGATACACATTGATGGTTTGTTACATATGGAACAATGAATATGAAGCAGATTTTCCCTTGTTTTTGAAGTTGTTACAATGTAACATTTTACAGATAATGGGACATTAGTCATCTCAGACATTCACCGGTCTGATTCAGGAGAGTACCACTGCACTGCAGAAAACAGAGTCGGTCAGGATGTGAGAAGTGTCATTATAACTGTAACAGGTGAGCAAAATGCTAGTTCTCATGCTATTACTAGTTCTCATGCCTCCAGTAAATATACATCAGTTCCATGTTTGCATCTCGGTTTTATCTAATCATCCTAATAATGCTCTAACTTAAAGCTGACTCTGATGTCCCACGTGATAAAGAAGAACTGAGTAAAACGATTAGAACCACTGTGAGTAATGCAGTGCGCAGAGATACTCATTCTGATACCATCCGTTTGCCTCATAACGTGTAACTGTGACTCTGTGATTGTTTTGTGAGTACTTTGGCATTTTCATCAACATTCTTCACAAATTTCTGTGTTTCCATTTAATAAATTGAATAATAACTTGCAACATGCATCTGGTAACAATTATGGGTCTGAATTTGTTTCTCTAACCTTGCAGATTCCAGAGAGTGAGCAAGAGCTATTTACTAATTCCTTTGGTTATGGTTCAAAGCTTCTGAACAATACAGAGATAAATGAATCCCTTCAGCAGACAACTGAAGATTATACTAAGATATCTTGTAAGGATATTAACGTACCTTATAGTAGGGCTTTTCAACTCTGGCCCTCAAGGTCCACTTTCCTGCACAGTTTAGCTAGAACCAAACACACGTGAACAAGCGAATAGAGGTCTTATCAGATCATACTAGAAAGATAGAGCAAAGCCAGTTGAAGGCAAGCCTGCGTAACGCTGCGGTATGCATGGAGAGACATCGTGGATTTCAATGGAGGAGAAGCTTCACTATGCTGAATAAACTGCTTTTGCTGGAAAAAGCGTGTCATTTAATGAATCGACAGCCCATTGGCTTATCTTCAATATTTGTTCGGAATTTGTAAGAGAAGTCACAGACAATTGTGCAACAGATAGGATTCAGTTTACGGCACTTCTCATTCTTATTTCTATGGTATCTGCAAACAGTTGCTGAACGAAACTCTGAACGAAATTCAATGGCGTCTAAATGCTATGTTAAAAACAACCCAAGTTGGGTTGAAAATGGACAAACCCAGCAATTGGGTTGTTTTATCCCAGAAATTGAGTTATTTTAAAAAGGCAATTTGGTTGTTTTAAGCAATCATTTAACCCAACTGGTGGGTTAAAACAACCCAATTATTGGGGTTGTCCATTTCAACCCAACTTGGGTTGTTTTTAACCCAGCATTTTTTAGAGAGTATATGATTGGTTATCAAGGCACATGTGATCCTATTTAGCCGTTATGATTTCTCCAATGGTAGAGCCATGGACCCTCATAAAATCTGCAAGAAAGTGGATCTTGAGGGCCAGCGTTGAGAACCCCTGACGTAAAGTATTTTTTTCTGATTGTTTTTTTGTTTGTCTTTTGCCAAATGAAAAATGAATGTTCTCATTCTTATTTTTTGTGTTTGGTGCAGTGTTAAATGCTTTTGTGAAGGACTCGCCAACATATTTGAATCTTGAATCTACCCAGGACACTACAGAATTTATTTCATTTAAGCCAACTGGCATTAGCATAGGAAGTAATGAGAACATTAAAGAACCCATACAAACGCAAAATCCAGTAGTGCCTGTCAAACCTACAACATCTCCCCAACTCAAAGAGACTTTTCTTCAGGATACACATAAACATACCCAACCAACGGAGCAGTTCACTAAACCTCCACCAATGAATCCAAACACAAACAGCCCTTCGCCAGCTGACTCATATCCCCAGATTAAAAACATTCAGAGCTTTTCCCAGACTCCAGGCTTAGCTTCAATGGATGTGGAAAACTTCACTGCCCTCGTGGAAGAGCATCAAAATAAGAGTCAAAGCATTAAGCAGTCTGGAGGTACAAAGTCATCGGTGACAAATGACACAGAACTAGTTGAATCACTCAAGAAAAACACCTCACAGGCCCCTATGAGGACCACTGACAATAATAGCAGGTTGGTACTCAAATGAGCTTCCAGACTATTCACCTTCTCATTCCCCCCAAATGTCTCATAATTAAAATAGCATATACTTACACTACACAAATGAACAAAAAACTATGTACACCTTAAAAGTCTTTTATTCAATGTCTTATGTCCTTTACTCTGCAAACTATTCTTGAAAATGCATACATTGTGTTTTAGATATACTTCTATGATGGCCCTAAAGAGTCATGGCACTACATTTTTGAGACGTTAATTTGTATGGTGTGTGTTACACAGGATGGTAGATGGTTATGTGGTTTGTAATTTCAGAAAACTAGATTATTTTATTTGTTTTATACCTTTTTGGGGTTTTAAATCAGTGATGAGCATAGATATATTCTTGAAAGCTTGAAACTTTACTTTAGCAGTACCTCAACATTATCATGAGAAAGTGTTTTTTTTTAAAATAACATATGACCCTCTTTTCTTCAGAGAAAAGGAGAAATCTCAAACTTGGTTGCCTGTGATTGAGAAACACGACATTCCCATTGTGGTTGGAGTTGGTGTTTCCTTGGCGTTCATCTTCCTTGCCATGGCCTTTTACTCTCTGGTTCAGAAAAATGATCCTGCAGCTATACCCACAGGTAGAGGAGGTGAGACTTATAATATAATAATATAATATAAAAACAACCTTGATACTCATTATACTCAGATCTGTGATTTTATAAATGAGATGTTCGAATGCATAACATTTTTTAATATAATACTTTTTTTCTCATAGCTCTGAGGGGTATAGGTCCTTGCAGACACGGGGAACGTCTGGCGATGGAAAGGACATATGATAACAAGTTAGTTTTGTACAAGTTAGGGCATATTTTAAATGTATAATGTCCCTGTTAATGTTGCATGAAAGGTTTAATTCACCCAAAAATGAAAATTCTGTCATTTTCACACTCATGCTGTTCCAAAACCGTAAGACTTTTATTCATCTTCAGAACACAAAGGAAGAACTTTCTGATGAAATCTGAGAGCTTTATGTCTTTCCATTGACAGCTTACGCAACTACTACTTTCAACCCACATAAAGGTAGACATCATAAATGTAATCCATGATGAGACCCAAGTGGTGACCCAAGTGGCTCCTAAGTTCCAAGGACCATGATCAGAGTCCAGAATGACATCAAGTATAAAATTACATATTTACACAAAGTAACTTATTTACACTACATTACTCTGAGACCATTTCGGCTTGGATTTGGCCTACCCAAATTGAAAAGCTTCCCATACCCACATACAGTGGTCTAAAAACACAATGTAATTTCAGGGGTTTCTGTAAAATGACACTGGGATATTGCATTTATACCACTGTAGTCTGGATGCCAGCTGAACTCAGCCCTGCCCACAACATTTGAGCTCGGGCAGTTCAGTCTGGAATTGATCCATAGAGGAGTAATTATGCCCGAACAGAAACTGTTCGGACCAATGAAATCGTCAGGGTGGGATTTAGACAATGATGGACAGATGGTAAACAGTAACGTAATCACTTATGGGAAGCTACAAATCCAGGCGGAAATCCCCAGAAATGGTCCCAGAGCTAAAGATGTTAACCTCAACTTCATAGATCGATGCAAGTATTAATCTCCAATGTGTTCACAGGAGCATCACGACTGTTTTTCTATGTTGAGAGCAGATGTTGTTGTGTGATAAAAAAGATGTGAGGTTGAGTACTAATTAATGACAACATTTTCATTTTGGGGTGAACTATCACTTTAACGGAATAGTAGTTTTTGAAACATTCTTAATGACACATTTCAGAGCATTTGAGGATGATAATTTGGTGGCTGTTATTGAGCAAAGCCCCAACACATCAGAGACAAGAGCGCTCCCAACAGAAAGCAGCCCATCCACCAGGATGATGGAGCCACAATCAGATGATGTGCAAGAGGGTGTCCAGTCCACCCAGGACCTGCCAGTTATCGTGGAGACTCACCCGGAGCCTCGAGAGGAGGACCAGGTCAGTACAAGGCCGTTTACTTTTGTGCTGTTTTTCACCAGAAATTTTATTTCAAACATATAAGGCATGCAATGATGATATCTGACACTATGCACTTCTGTTCAAAAGTTTGAGGTCAGTATTAATTCATTTTTTAAATGTTTTTGAAAGAAGTCTTTTATGCTCGTCAAGGTTGCATTAATTTGAGGAAAAACAGTCACTGTTTCCAAACCTTAATAATTTCCTACTATAGTATGCAAAAAACAGCAGGCAAAAAGTCCCTTGAATGACCTACTACTTCAGCCAAAATTCTGAAGTAATGACACATTACTATTCACATTACTGACGCCGTGGGAGAAAATGGAACTAAAGCGATGCAACTGACGCTGGTAGGTCACATGACAATAATAACAGCAGATGTTGCACTTCCGATTTTACTACCCATACTATATAGAACATACTTTTTCAGTCACAAAGTAAAATGTTTTCTATATATTTAAAACTGTAATTTATTCTTGTGATGGCAAAGCTAAATTTTGAGCAGTCATTACTCCAGTCTTCAGTGTCACAAGATCCTTCCCAGCCAGCAATTTTGCATTTAAAAGACATCTAATAGCCATCCAAACACAGCCCTGATGTTTGGGCTGTCAGTGAAAATGTAATAGATGTCTAACCATGGCCCAAGAATAGATTAGTCATCTAGAGCATGAACATGTAACGACTTTGCCTATTATGGAATATCATACATCTCGACAAAATTCAAAACTAAAAACATTTCACGGCGGTGAAATGACGGCTATTGCTTGTTGGGTTGAGAAATCATTCTAATATGCTGATTTGAAAACATATTATCAATGTTGAAAACAATTGTGCTGCTTATTGTTTTTTTTGTGGGAACTGTGATACATTTTCAGGATTCAGAAGAACAGCTTTTGTGACATTGTCAATGACTTTACTGTCACATTTGATCAATTTAATGCATCCTTTCTGAATAAAAGTATTATTGTTTGAACAATATCGTATGGATTCCAAACTTTTGAATGGTAGCATAATATGACTCGTGTCATATGGACCAATTTTATGGTAACCTTTTGTTTGTTTTTTTGGAGCTTATCAGCCCCTGATCACTGATATTGTATGAAACAAAGTAGCATGAACATTCCTCAAATTGTATTAATCTTCTGTTAAATTAATAGATAGATTTTGAACATGCTAGTATTATAACATTGTAGTCTCTGGGACTCAAACATGAACATACAGTCAATATGAGCATTAAATCAAAGCTATAAAGAAAGAAGCAACAGTTACTTGTTTTCTTTTTAACAATATTGTGCCTTTTCCCCATTATAATTTAGCTGGAGACTATATTTGAGGAAGGGAAGGTGACTCCTTCACCACATTCTGACATTCAGCTGCAGTGCATGGAGGACTGGAGGAGCAGGGAGTTTGAACCATGTCAGGATGCCCCCTCACCTCCTCCAGCCAATCCAGCACCTGCCCAGGAGGAGGGTCTGCGGTCTTCCCTGACCCTCCAGACCAGCGATGCCTCCTCAACTCCTGTGCGCCACAACATCAATATCTCCCACGGTTTCTCTCCCCTCATGGTGTCCCATTGCTTGTCCCTGGGAATGACCTCTGTGGCTGTGGATGTGCACTTCTACCCATCTGCCCCCTCAGCAGCCAGCCGTCCCCCATGCCCTGCTTTTGGATCCCCAGGCCAGCAGGCGAACACCAGGGTGGACCATGAACTATCTACACCCTCTGCTAGCCACAGTAAATAACTGGAGTGTGTGACAAAATGACATGTTTTTTTGTTTTTTAATCGCTCGCTTCATAGGGCTACTGTCAGTTAGTTTAAAGATGGTGCTGATGCTTTTTCTCCCTCTTTTTTAATGATTGCCATTTCTTATAATGTTGGTTTAATGAAAGTCCACCTAGGCAGCATGAGCTCATATGGAGCTATGCTGCGTCTGAATTCCCATATTTTCACACATGTACTAAATTTAATTTGATATGACTGTGCATACCACATCTGCTGTACTGCACTGGAGAAATATTCTGTAAAATGTACAGGAAAAAAAGTAACTCACTGTAAAAATACAGTGAAAATGTTTCTGGCATTACAGGATGGTATGATGGTAATACATTACTGGTGGTACATAACTGTTAATAAAAAAATAAGAAGATTTATACATGATTTATATGGCAATTCATACTTCCAAAACCCATAAAATTCACAGTATTTTACATATAATGCAAAAAAAAAAAAAAAAAAAATCATTAGGTATATATGGTAGAGTATCTTACACAATTTTTTGCCAGTGCGGTATTATATCAGGTAGATATAATTAAATATATATATATTGCTAAAATTTGATATTTATATTGATTATCTCAATATATGTAAATTAGCTTAAAAGGCTTTTTTATGACTATAGTATTTTTTATTACTATTTCCTTTTTTGTTTAATCAGAGGAACCAACATTTCTTCCAGCGGTAGCAGAGTGTTTCATGTCAAATGTTGAATAATAAATTAGGAGTAGATGTAAAAATCTAGCTTAAACATTAAAGGCTTTTACACTTTACATTCATTAACAAAGAATATTTAATAATTTATTTATATCAATCATTATAACCATATGTATAGCAATATTTACTCTAATTCAATTTTACTAAAACATTTTAATATATGAAATAAGTACACATATTCAGACACAGGTAATAATTGCAGGTAACATTTATCATTCATCATGTTCATATGCCAAGGAACTTATAATACTGCAAGTATTTAAGAGTAATTCAATGTATGTGTTAATGTATTTTTGAAAATTAGATATTTAGCATTTTTTCAAATATTTTAAGAAATTACTTCTATGAACCTAACCATGGTAATTGTGTAAAATATTGTTGGGAAAGGTCTCCACTTTGATGAAGAGTAAATGCAATGAGATCATATAAAGGTTGTAAAATGGTTTATTTGTGCAACAACTTGACTGTTACTTCTGCTCGTGCCAAAGGTTAAACTATACCCTTACAATTAGTTTTCTGTGAACTGTATTGTTAAATCTGAAGGTTTTGAGAGTATTGTACTTCATTCATGGGCAACCAACTGTTGTAACTTTCTTTTACATAGAAGTAAAAGTTACCAATTAATAAAACGATTTACACCTCACTTGTTGACGTTCTTGAACTCACGCAAGTCATATTACCATTTAACTTACATAATTACATAATTTTTTACATTGTGAAATGTTGTTGTCTGTATTAATGACCACACATAGTTTTTTAAGATAAATTTACCTAAAGAGCCATTCAACTGTAAAATTTAAAAACTGTTTTATTTCAGTAAACTTCTTATAGCAAAGATCAGACATACAGATGTAGACAAACAAAATCACATTGCAGGAAAAATCTCATAGTAATGGTGCTACAAATGCTCTGCTTTTGCTCGGAAGGACGGGTATATAAGGTTACATTCATTTCTATCAAGGAACAGAAATGAATACAACAGTAAACACTGAAAAACGAGAAGAAAAAAAACTGGCCTATCACAGAGTCAAAGTTTAATGACAAATTTATTTTATTTTTTTCAAGTTGAACAGTGCATTAGACAGTCGATTTACTTAAAAGAACACAATATGAGGATGCAAATACTATTATTATTATATATATATTTTTTCTTTCTATTAATTAAAGCTAAATGTTTATTTGGCCTGCAATGGACCATCCATTCATTGTGTTTCCCTGGAATAGACTCCATGCACTGACCCTACACTGGACAAATGGTTTGAAAAATGGGTGGCTGTTTGGCAACATGAGTGCCCGTAAACAAAGTGCCTTGTTACATTACAACTATACTAAAAAAGGATAGTTTTTCCTTTGTACAGACAACAATGTTGTCAAAATGATTCCCATTCACACAGACACGCCACAATGATTAAAGGTGCCCTAGAATTAGTTGAAACAATATTTTAAATTGTTCTCTGATATCTACATATAATTTATGTGACTTACTTAAGGGTTAAAATTGTCCAGATATGGTTTTACAGATCCATTTACAACCCCAGAAATGGTCCCTAGGATGTAATGCTCTGTTTTTGCCTTATTTGTAAGGGTCATGAATATTAATGATGATTTCGGCTCGAATGGCTGTTTTACTGCACTCAGTTCAGTGACAGAAACACATCTACCTTGGCCTATACTGTCAATCATGAAGAGATTATGCATCAAACCTATGTTTAATCCTGTTTCTGACAAAGATAAAGATTTGAAAAAACAACCAATTGTTTTGAGATTGGAAATGGATGCTTTTGAGTGGTAAGTTCAGTCTTTATTTTCCAGTAAGACCATACCTTCAGTCTACATGTGAACTAGCATAACATTTACTGTACACGTTAACTCATATCGTCCGCAGTTACAACTTTCTTTTTAGCATTTTAATGCGTCCCCGTTTCACTTTGAAACACAAACTCTAAACAGCGAACTAGGTAACATTAGCGTACAAATATGTTGTTTACAGTAACGTTACAGAACAAATTGACGATGCCTTGTCAAATTACTACCATTTCAACTTAAGTGGTGGAGATGACGTTAGCTAGAAGGATCAAGTGAGCGATCTGTAAGCAACTAAACTAAGTTTATGTTGATAAAAAAAATACCCTATAGGCTAAATTATAATTCTATCAGACAAACGGGATTGCCATATGTATCTACGGTTGTATTTTGTAGATTTGCATGACAACACTGGCAGGAAAAATATTAACTTTGACATTTGTCATACTGATGTATAGTTGGATCTAGTCAGTTCGTAAAGAAACTGGTCACTTTGTAAAGAAACACAATGCACCTATGGAATGAATACACGTGCACAGTTTAGATAGAGACAATAACAGAGTTATTTTGAAAAAAACGTGCACTTTGAAACCTGTTTTCAAAGAGCTCAACACGCTGCAACTGAATAAAACACATGCAAATAGAAAAAAACACCACCACATTAAAGGTGCACTATGCAACTTTTTGTCCACTGGAGGGCGCCTATTCTAAACGGCTCGCGAGTACCGGGACTTTTATTACGACGGGACGGGACACAGTCGCCGGGCGCCCGCACTTCCGCTTTTTCCGGTCAGGTAAAAACAGCTATTTTTATCATATCAGATACATTTAAGGGGCCAAGGACTTCGGCCATCCGTCCACTCTCTTCCCTGAACTGAAATGAAGTAGTGGGCTGTACTTTCCACACGATTGACATCAGGTTCAAGTACGGCAGGTTGGCTGATGGTTATGTTGCCCCCATACCGCCTCCCATGGCCGAGACTGGTATTACGATATCTGTCTGGCCAGGGCTAGTAATGCTACTGCTAATTTGACATTTTTTTAATGACATCATCGTCCTTATTTCTTCTCATTCTTTTGATGCGTGTAGGTCATTTTTTGGATATTTTTACCTCAATTTTTACAGATGGCACCTTTAAGAAAACATCTTCATCCATTCATTTTTAACACGTTCTGCAAATACTCAACCAAAACAAAATACTCAACCAAATACAGAAACACACTTCTATTTTCTATTTGCACAAAATAAATAGTAAACCATATTGGTAACACTTTATAATAAGGTCCCATTAGTTAAAGTTAGTGTATTAACAAATATTAACTAACAATGAGCAGTACATTTGTTGCAGTAATTATTAATATAACTGTTTATTATTATTTGTTATTATATAAGGGCAAGATAAACAACTTTTTTTTTCTTTTTTTCCCCCATGTACATACGACAATATGGTCAGAATGATTTTGCTGTCAAAGTTTTTTATTAGTTAAAGTGGAGATGAAGACTTTTTTTCCCAAAAACTGAAAATTATTTCCCACAAAATGTCGTTTTTGTGTAAAAAGTTGTGTAAACGGCCCCTCAGATTATAGGGATAGTTCACCAAAAATGAAAATTTGATTTTGTTTATTTGCTTACCCCCAGGGCATCCAAAATGTAGGTGTGTTTGTTTCTTCAGTAGAACACAAATGAAGATTTTGAACTCCAACCGTTAGTATAATGCATGTCAATGGGGTGTATTTCTATGAGAGCCACTATGAGAGTAAAAAACACACACACATACGAATCCATATTAAACCCTGTGGCTCTTGGCCACACAGAAATTTACCTCAACTTATCTTATTTTTTACCCCAAATCAGACATCAAAATAGTTGTGCGATCATAGATATATTTACATAGATACCTCATTCGACCGATTCACAAGGGCACTAATGAGTAATATATGTATATATTTATGATCACACCGGTATTTTGACCTTATTTGACGGAAGTAATGGCATTGGGAATACAAGATGAGATTAGTTTGCTATGAGGTAAAAACATAACATACTGTTCGGTTTCTCACAGAAACTGATCGTTTCGTGTCTTAAGACATCAATGTGTTGCCACGATCCGCAGGGTTTAATATGGATTGGTATGTCTGTGTGTTTTTTACTCATAGATGCTCTCATAGAAATGCACCCCTTTGACATGCATTATACAGCAACGGTTGGAGTTCAAAATCTTCATTTGTGTTCTACTGAAGAAACAAACACACCTATATCTTGGATGCCCTCGGGGTAAGCAGATAAACATCAACATTTAAGTTTTGACGTGAACTATCCCTTTAATAAATGTTTTAGAAGTATTTTTCATTTGTTAGTTCATGTTAACTAATATTAAGAAATGAAACCTTATTGTAAAGTGTTAATAAAATACTGAATCTATGGAGTCAATCCTTTAACAAACTGATCTTTAGTTAAGCTCCACCACTTTAATTACTGTTTACTAACTTCCCATAAACATTTCACAAAATGAACTGGAGATTATCATGAACAGCATGATTTTCAGTAAAATATGCTCATGGGCTGGGATTAATTATGCTGTTTTATTATAAAAGCTGGTGAATAACAGCAGTTGGTTAAGATTGGCCGGTAATTTTTTTTAAGATGGGGTATGGCAAAGGGTAAATTAAATCCATAAAATACTCATGTCATTCTTCAATCACCTTGTAACATACCTACTCTCTAATAATTAATTTTTGATTTACAAGACAATTCATTTTATCCAATTTCTGGAATGTCATTAAGCATCTGTTATTAAAGGGATAGCTCACCCCAAAAATAAAAATGTGATGTTTATCTGCTTACCCCGAGGGCATCCAAGATGTAGGTGTGTTTGTTTCTTCAGTAGAACACAAATTAAGATTTTTAACCCCAACAACTGTTGCCGAATAATGCATGTCAATGGGGTGTATTTCTATGAGAGCCACTATGAGAGTAAAAAACACAGACACAGGAATCCATATTAAACCCTACGGATCCTGGCGATACAGTGATGTCTTGAGACATGTAACGATCAGTTTCTGCGGTTTTCTATTTTTTACCTCATATCAGACGATTCTCATCTAGTATTCCCTATTACTTCCGTCGGAGAAGGTCAAAACCCGGTGTGATCATATATATATATATATATATATATATATATATATATATATATATATATATATATATATATATATACAGGGCTTGACATTAACACCCTCCAAATGTGGGTAGATTTCAGCTGTGGTGGGTACGGCAGCCACTCCCACTAGCCAATTTGGCGGGTTGAATATAATTTACAGCTAAATAAAATGCCAAGACCGTCGTATCACAAAATTGGCTACCATTCAACTACAATTCTTTATACTTAGTGAAGGCGAGATAGGCGGAATCGCGCTGAATGACACACAACAAAAGCGCTCTCTCGCATGCGCTCTCTCTCTCTCTCTCTCTCTCTCTCTCTCTCTCTCTCTCTCTCTCTCTCTCTCTCTCTCTCTCTCTCTCTCTCTCTCTCTCTCTCGTGTGCGTGATCAGTTCTCCTTGCTCCTGAATAGTCAAAAACACGCGCACACTAATGTGAAAATGTCCATCGCATGAACACAGTCGGTTATGGTTTAAGTGTACGTAAACAGGTGAGTAATAACTGGATATGTGTCACAAATATTACATCCTTGCATTCAGCAGCCCAATTAAATACCTGTCTGTCATTAATGTTAATCAAACAACTACTGATGTTAAATAAATGTATACATATCACATAAATATGTATTAGTATCAGAATTTTTATTTTATTTTTTATTTACTATTGTTTTTTTAATTAGCCTATCATATTACATTTCTCATATTATCCTTTTATATTGCCCACCCCTTGCCCACCTGCACATCCCAGCTGATATAGGGTTTGAAAGGGTTTTAAACCTTCTAAATCAAGTAAAATGACTCAAAATCAAGTAATATTTCCATGCCGAAGTCAACTTTAAACATATGCAATGTAATTTCCAAACAGCAAAATTGTGGCCAGTGAAAATGCTGAGTGGCTAGTAACTTTGGAAAACCACTAATCACAGTGGCTGGTGAGCAAAAAAGTTAATGTTAAGCCCTGTATATATATAAATATATAGCTATGATCACGCTGGGTTTTTGACCTTACTTGACGGATGTAATACTAGATGAGATTTGTCTGATATGAGGTAAAAAAAATAATAACACAAAACCGGATCAATTGACATGAATCTGATTGTTTCATAAATGTGTCGCCAAGAGCCACAGGGTTTAATATAGATTCGTATGTATGTATTTTTTACATAGATGCTCTCATAGAAATACACCCCATTGACATGCATTATACAGCAATGGTTGGAGTTAAAAATCTCCATTTGTGTTCTACTGAAGAAACAAACATCTTCATCTTGGATGCCCTGGGGGTAAGCAGATAAACATCAAATAAACATTTTTTGGTCATTTTCTAAATTTTTAAACCCTTTAAAGATCAAATATGTGGTCTGTGATCCCAGAAGTACACTGTGCTAAAGTTCACCGTGAGATGTCCCCTGTTGTTTATAATCTGATGGAGGAGTATGGAAAGATACATACGGACACCATTTCGTATTGAGGCAAACCAGTCTCTTTAAAGTAGCAGAGTTTACTATATTAAAACCTGTCTGCCCCCCAAATGTACTGGGCTTCCAGTAGTCAGGGGAGCAAATTGGATTTCCCATGAGGCCTTTTAGGGAAAATGGGGCCCCCATTTCCACCATGCTTTCGCCAAATATCGCACCAGGTCGTGTCTTCTCTAACATAAGAGCTGGGAAGAACTCCAGAGCATCAATATCACCGTAGAGTTCCTCTAGTTCTTTAGCCATTTGCTCGTCTCCTGCAAAACAATAATGTCATTTATTAACAGCCAATAAACACTGCATAAATATTTAATTTGGGCAGATGGGTAGTGCATGTGCTGTGTAGTAAGCACTCAAACATTACTTAAATGTTATATAATCCAAAACATAACTTTCAATCTAATTTTTTTAACTACATCCTAATTTTTTTGTCATCATACCTTTACATAATGATGAAGCTCATCAAAAGCTAATTCAAGAAGTTTTTCATTTTTAAATTAAGTGTTAGTAGAATCATACCTGTGAATTCTGAGAATGATGTGTAGGGTTTCAGATTAAATCTCTTGCGATACTCATTGAAGGGCATAAGTCGAAGCTCCCTCGATTCAATGATGGCCCCCTCAGCTACTTTGCACACCACTGGGTGAATATTATAACCACCCCCAATCTGTTCCAACAAAGAGAAATATGATTAAAAAAAATAATATTATTTTTTACATTAAATCAATTTTTTAAATTGTTTTTGAAAGAAGTATCTTAAGCTTACCAAGGCAGTATTTATTAAATCAAAAATATTTTTAAAACAGTAATATTGTGGAAATATTATTACAAAAATATTACTAGAATATTGCCTGTTTATTAGTATTCATAAAGCACATGTCAATGCCTTGTTCTGCATTACCATATACTACATTCTTAATCCTACCCAATACCTAAACTTAACAAGTACTAACTATTGATAAACCATAATTAGGAGTTTATTAAGGCAAAAGTTGTAGTTAATAGATAGTTAAAAGTGAGAATTGGACTCAAAATGCGATAGAATATATTTGAAAATGTAATTTTATTCTGGGATGGCAAGGCTGAATAATAAATGTTTCTTGAGCAGCAAATCAGCATTTTAGAATTATTTGTGAAGGATCATGTTTTGTTTTTTTAATTACATTTTAATTGTAATACTATTTCACATTAGTGCAATTTATACTGTATTTTTCTTAATGAAATAAACGCAGCCTTGGTGAGCATAAGAGACTTTGTAATGTTTCCAAACTTTTGACAGATACATACACATACTATTATATATATATATATATATATATATATATATATATATATATATATATATATATATATATATATATATATATATATATATATATATATATATATATATATATATATATATATATTAGGGATGCAACAATACAGTTAGTCCTAGGTTCAATACATACCTCGGTATTTAACCACATTTTTTTGGTTCTGTTCATTTTTTTTTTTTTTGCTATTCTATTCTTAGGCGACAGGAACAGAAAAAAGTTAAGGAGATTTTTTTTTTATTATTGCAATACTCTTTCTTTATTTTACTTAAAAGATTTGATACCCCTTACTTAAACTTAAAACTTTACCTAAAAAACCCTTGTACACATTCCCAGCGTATTGTATAATATAAAATAAATATATATAAAGATGTACGGTGGCAGCTCAGATATGTACAGTAGCATTTAAGTATGAAATTGAATGAATAAATGTTGGCTTAAATTAAAACTAAATAGTCTTCAATATACAAAATGTATTAAAAGCTGTCTTTTTTTAAAATTAACATAATTTTAGAGGTTAACTGTCCCTTTAAGGACAAGCGGTTCACTAGGCAGCTGCTGTCAATTGAAGACCTGGGCACATCTCAAATATAGACGCACATGATTTTACTTTCACTTTAGATATAACCGACTGTGTTTATATGTTAACCTTGTGTGTATTTGACAGTATTAGCGCAGTAAGCTGTCCAGTAATCACTTGTGTTTGACAGACGTTTAGGTAGGGGCTCAATGCAAAACAGTCCATGCACTGAACAGTCCGTGTCTTGCCGGTTAAACATTTCATTCAGGTGCATGCATGCACGCGAATGAAATGTTTAACCGGCAAGGCTTTAAAACGCGGCTAACACCCCCTAACTTTATTGCGTATGATTGGATAGTTGCTAAAATCAGTGCGTAGACTCACAGGCACACTCAAAAAGAGCCGAAATAAACTGAGAGGAATATTTCAAACGGAGGGAAATGGAAATAATTAATTAAATGCCAAACAGACAAAAACGCAATTCACCAGTGCGTATTGAACCGTGAATGCCGTACCGAATGGTTCAATATTATATTGAGCATTGTGACATCCCTAATATATATATATATATATATATATATATATATATATATATATATATATATATATATATATATATTTTAGGAAAATAAGTATTTGAACACCCTGCTATTTTGCAAGTTCTCCCACTTGGAAATCATGAAGGGGTCTGAAATTGTCGTTGTAGGTGCCCACTGTGAGAGACATAATCTGACAAAAAAAAAAAAAAAAAAAATCCAAAAATCACAATATATGATTTTTTAACTATTTATTTGTATGATACAGCTGCAAATAAGTATTTGAACACCTGTCTGTCAAGCTAGAATTCTGACCCTCAAATACCTGTTAGTGTGCCTTTAAAATGTCCACCTCCACTCCATTTATTATCCTAAATTAGATGCACCTGTTTGAGGTCGTTAGGTACATGAAGACACCTGTCCATCCCATACAATCAGTAAGAATTCAACTACTAACATGGCCAAGACCAAAGAGCTGTCCAAAGACACTAGAGACAAAATTGTACACCTCCAAAGGCTTGAAAGGGCTACGGGGAAATTGCCAAGCAGCTTGGTGAAAAAAGGTCCACTGTTGGAGGTCCATCATTAGAAAATGGAAGAAGCTAATGACTAATGACTGTCAATCTCCCTCGGACTGGGGCTCCATGCAAGATCTCACCTCGTGGGGTCTCAATGATCCTAAGAAAGGTGAGAAATCAGCCCAGAACTACATGGCAGGAGCTGGTCAATGACCTGAAAAGAGCTGGGACCACAGTTTACAAGGTTACTGTTGGTAATACACTAAGACTTCATCGTTTGAAATCATGCATGGCACGGAAGGTTCCCCTGCTTAATACCAGCACATTTCCAGGCCCGTCTTAAGTTTGCCAATGACCATTTGGAGTCATGGGAGAAAGTCATGTGGTCAGATAAGACCAAAATATAAATTTTTGGTCATAATTCCACTAAATGTGTTTGGAGGAAAAAGAATGATGAGTACCATCCCAATAACACCATCCCTACTGTGAAGCATGGGGGTGGTAGCAACATGCTTTGGGGTTTTTTTTCTGCACATGGGACAGGGTGACTGTACTGTATTAAGGATGAGCATGACCGGGGCCATGTATTGCAAGATTTTGGGGAACAACCTCCTTCCCTCAGTTAGAGCATTGAAGATGGAGTTGAGGCTGGGTCTTCCAACATGACAATAATAATAATAATAATAATGCGTTCGATTTATATAGCGCTTTTCAAGGCACTCAAAGCGCTTTACATTGAAGAGGGGAATCTCCTCAACCACCACCAATGTGCAGCATCCACCTGGATGATGCGACGGCAGCCATATTGCGCCAGAACGCTCACCACACACCAGCTGATTGGTGAAGAGGAGACCGAGTGATGAAGCCAATCAGGATATGAGGATTATTAGGAGGCCATGATGGACAGGGGCCAATGGGCAAAATTGGCCAGGATGCCGGGGTTACACCCCTACTCTTTTTCCGAAAGACATCCTGGGATTTTTAATGACCACAGAGAGTCAGGACCTCGGTTTAACGTCTCATCCGAAGGACGGATGATGATGGACAATGACCCGAAGTACGCAGCCAGGATAACCAAGGAGTGGCTCTGTAAGAAGCATATCAATGTTCTGACATGGCCTAGCCAGGCTTCAGACCTAAACCCAAAAGAGAATCTTTGGAGGGAGCTCAAACTCCCATGTTTCTCAGTGACAGGCCAGAAACCTGACTGATCTGGCCAAAATCCCTGCTGCAGTGTGTGCAAACCTGGTGAAAAACTACAGGAAACGTTCAACCTCTGTAATTGCAAACAAAGGCTACTGTACCAAATATTAACATTGATTTTCTCAGGTGTTCAAATACTTATTTGTAGCTGTATCATACAAATAAATAGTTAAAAAAATCATACATTGTGATTTCTGGATTATTATAATTTTTTTTAGATTCTCTCACACCTACGATGACAGTTTCAGACCCCTCCATGATTTCGTTTTTTTTTTAGATTCTCTCCCACCTACAATGACAGTTTCAGACCCCTCCATGATTTCCAAGTGGGAGAACTTGCAAAATAGCAGGGTGTTCAAATACTGAACAGCCTGTGTTTATAAATAATCCAGCAAACCCTCTCCCAACAACAAAACTAGTTGCCAAGGTGTCTGTGACAGCCCTATAAACAGGGCAGAACAGGTCCGTAGTTACCATGGCAGCAAAGGCACGCCAGCGAGATAAGACAGGATTTATGATGTAAAAATATGCAGAAGGTGGTCACATGCAACAGCACAGGCTATAGGAAAGATAGACACAGGCCCATAAAAACAAACTTTTCTCCATTAATGTATAATGCATAACCACAGGACATTATGTGTATCATTACTGTTTTGTATAGTCTTTTTGTGTTGTATACTGTTTTATGCATGTCTTATGATAGAACATATTGGCTACTGATGTAACCCTTATTCATTGAAAGAGGGAACAGAGACATTACTTCGATACTGTTGTATTGTGGTCTCTCCTGGAAGCACAATCCTTAGAGTAATCTACCCAATGCCCCACATAAGCCTAAGCAAAGTTAGTTCTCCACACCAATTGGATGGAAGGGACAAGGCTTACCCTGGAAAAGGCTGTAGCTGCTGCTCCTCTTAATGTGATATTTTACAGGAAAGAGTGCTTTGGTTTTCAATTCCCATATTTCTCAGCCATGACCAGTGTTGTTAATGGCAGGGAAGCATGCCTAGTCCAGTGGAGAGGGGCGCTATGGAGGCCACACACAGACAATAGTGGTACTACATGTGGTGAATACACATATGGACGGAACCTGTGAGGCAGTGCTACATATGGAAGATCTCTGTGGTTGGTCCTGCCTAGTCAGGGATGGAACTACTACCGTTGCTGAGAAAGGGCAGAGCGGTAACTGCCCAGGGAAAGACACAGGATTACAGACAAGAAACCCGTACCGTGGGAACTACAAATATGGAATAGCAAATGGGCATTTAGCCCAGTACAAGGGCTGCACATGAGTACTGGGCCTGTAGAAAAATGCTTGAAGAACTAGATTCAGGATTTGCTAAGTGGGGAACTAAGTAAGTGGGAAATAGAAAAGTAGGTGCTCGTATCCCCCCGCTGTTATCGAAGTCACACCTCATGAGTTTTGGCTTGATCAATGAGGAAGGTGCACTTTACAAACAGAAGAATTCCTTGTCTGGAGCATGTTTAGAATGGGTCTGGCAGTTTGTGCCTATTTATACTCTGATTAATATTACAATCACTGCATTCTTTGAGGAGGCGATGCATACTGAAGTCTGAGTCGTTAAATGAGCATTCATTTAATTGGAGACATTAACTAGTGGGTCAGTAAGGCGCAACATTCAACCATCAATCATCCTCCCTGACTTTGCACAGTGTCTGTGCGAGCAGGCTCACTGGGGGAAATGCATACTGGTATTTGCCAGCTATTTGCCAGCGCATCCGTGCTGAGGGTCCCCTTAGGCAGGGAATAGAACAACTGGCAGTAGGAGGACTCCTGGGAGACCGGTGAGCCCAATAATCAACTCCAGATGGGGATGGAATCTCATTCTCCTGGGGCTGGATTCACAAAACATTCTTAAGAATAAAATTATTCTTAACAGCCCATTTCTTCTTATTTTCTAACTTATGAAAAAATATATAAATATTTTGTATTCCCAAAAACTTTTCTTAAAAATGTTCTTATCTTTTTACATATGATTGTTCTTGAGATAAAATTGAAGAAGTATACGTATTCACGAAAAGAATGTTCTTAAAAATCCTCGTAAATAACTTCTTAAATTTAGGATAACTTCCAACCTATCTTAAATACCCAAATGTAAGATGATTAACGAATTTATTGGGTTGTTTCAAATATTATAATATAAAATACAAATTTTACAGACACGGCACATTAAAAACATGACATTGAGTGATTTTGTTAAGCCAGTCAAGATGAAAATAGTCTGCACAATTATTATGATATCTACGGTAATCAGCAGGAAGCCCAAAAAGACGGCCTTTGAGGTGTTTTTCATTCATTGAGTCTTCAGTAATACCTTTCAATAATATAACACCAAATAACACCATTTATTTTCTTCTTAAGTAAAAAATTAAGATGTTCTTAAAAAAATATTTGAGAACTTCTTAAGAATTGTTCGAGCATTTTCGTAACTTTTTTCTTAAGAAAATTTTAGTGAAACCGGCCCCTGGTTTCTTGACACACTTTCTTCATGTGTATTCCATACAAACAGGTAATGTGCCGGAATCCAATGTGTTTTGAGAGTATGTCATGAGAGTGTCAGTCTTGAACACCTTGAGTTGCTGCTGACTCCAGAGGAGGAAATGATGAGCAAGTTCTGACGTGAGCACACCCTGCCTTGTTGGTTGATGTACGCAACAATCGCAGTATTGTCCATGTGGATAAACATGTGCTTGGACTGAAGCGACAGTTGAAAACTGCCGCAGGACGATCAGCACTGCCAGCAACTCCAGGTAATTGGTATGCCACTTCAGTCAACGTCCTATCCAGGAGCCTGAACCTGCATTGCCATTGCACAGAGCACCGTTCTGTAGGCATCTATTGTAACAACAACATGCCTGGACACTTGTTCTAGGGGTACTCTGGCATTTAGGAAGGAAAGGTCTGACAAGGGGCTGAATGTTTGGCGACAGCCTGGTGTGATGCCGTGGCACGATGCTTATCGAGACTCTGCCTTGTAGACCGTCTCATCTGTATCAATCCGAGTGGTGTTATTGTGGTTGTGGATGCTATATGCCCAGGAGCCTCTAAAATATGTTCAGTGGAACCACTGTTTTCCCACTGTGGCCGGTCCCAACTCCATACCGAGAAAAGAGATGCTCTGCACAGGGGAGAGCTTGCTCTTTTCCCAGTTGACCCGAAGCCCCAGATGGCTGAGGTGCCAAGCATCATGTTCAAGATCTCGAGAGTGAGCTAGTATGAGCCGGTTGTAGGAATGCCCACCTCCCTGAGTGGGATAAGGGCAGCCCCTGTGACTTTAGTAAATAAGTACTGGTTTGCTTATACCCTCGAAAGCAGAAACCGAAAAATCGGTCTGCATTGAGGTAAAATTGAGACATGAAAGTCCCTCAGGTCAATCGCTGCAAATCAATCCTGTGATCAAACACATCTAGAATGGAAGCTTGTGAATGGCCTAATTCAAGGCACACAGATCCAGGATTGGCCGTAACCCAACGCCTTTCTTGGGTACGATGAATTATAGGCTGTAAAACCCTGACTTCATCTCGGCTGGAAGGACAGGCTCTATTGCATCCTTCATCCATCGCTGCATGCAGGATAGGGGTGCCTTTGTTTGAGGCCACATTTGAAATGCTTTTAAGAGCTTTTTCCTGATGGACCTGCAGGGTAGCCATAGCATGTAGCCTGCAGGGTAGCCAACGGCACTGGGGCAGAACACAGCTGTGAAGCCACACCCAGGAACCAGGTTCCAATCGAAACCAATGGCAGTCTCAAGTTACATGACTATAACCGAGACAGACTAACACCGCAAGTTTGTGGGACTACTGAACCATCATGACTTTCCCCTTAGACTGCATCCAGGCACTTGGTCAATGCAGAATGGTATATATTTAATTAACTAAACAGAGGTTAAGCAAAGTTAAGCAAAGCAAAGCTTAACCCCTTGTTGCCACGGTGCTCATGGTTGTTTGTGGTTACACTTCCATAGCTTCATTCACCGTTTCTGATTCATTCATTCAATTTCCATTTGACTCATGCATGTGTGATTGTGTTAGTTTGGATTAGTTAGGTGTTTGTGGTTTAGTAAAATAAAACTTTTGCGCATATTCTTGTGAGTATTGAGTTCTGTGGTCACTGCTTGCAAATCAATGTGATTACAGCTACATGTTCTTGAGTAGCACTGTACCCAGTAAGAAAGAGTTATTTTTCTGTGGCCATGAAAAATATCCTTTCTGAGTTAATAGACGATTAATTCACCTAAAAATTTAAATTTTATGTGTATCTACTTACCCCTAGGCCCAGGGCATCCAAGATCCACAAATTAAGTAGAACACAAATGAAGATTTTTAACTCCAACCGTTGCTCATATAATGCATGTCAATGGAGTAATTCTATGAGAGCCACTATGAGAGTAAAAAACACAGACATACAAATCCCTGTGGCACGTTGCGACACATTGACGTCTTAAGACACTAAACGATTGGTTTGTGTGAGAAATCAAACAGTATTTATATAATTTTTTACCTCAAATATAACATTAGGTACAAAAGCCGCGACAGTGCCATCACTTCCGGCAAGTGAGGTCAAATGTAAACGGTCCAGGGCGTAAGTGATCTCTGGCGCGTATCTCTACGCCATTTTGTGTAATTTGACCTCACTTACAGGCAGTGATGCCGTGGGGATGGCTGATTTACATAGTAGAAGTCTTCACGGGTCCAAAAATTCGTACCCGAACCCGAAGAGACCCGCAATGTTCTACACAGAACCGACCCGGACTCGTCTATTATTTCTAAAACTGGACCCAGACCCGTGCAGATCTGAGAAATGCCAAAAATATAGTACCCGGAACCGACATGGACCCGTCTATTATTTGATAGCTGGAAACGAACCCGGCAGGAAGACACAGACCCGGCTGGACCTGATTGTCTCACATTACACAATAAACTGCTGTTAAGAAGTTAATAAACAAGCTGCGAAAAATAACCTAGTCTCAGTCAGCCTACCTAACGATATATAGGCTAGCTGTTGTCTCCCTTCCTTGTACCTTGATTGTGATGTACAATATTCCTCTGTAATTGTTCCAAGCATGCTTAATTCACTCATCATTTCAGCTGTAAAAGTCAACTTTATTTCACAGTGACGGATTTATGAGTTAACTCGCATAATAACTTTGACTGTTTGCCCTTTTGAACTAATAACTATTGCTCGTTCAGTGCCATGGCCGCTTACGTTAGCATTATTTATTTGCCATTATCTCTCTGAGCCGAGTCTGACTAGCAGAACTTTAAGATTAAACAAGACGGTTCATTCATATTATTTTTAAAGTCATTATGTCACTGCGGAAGCTCGGTTTGTCATAAGCCCCTTTCACACTGCACGTCGGACCCGCAATATTCCCGGAACATTGCCGGGTCGCCTTCTGTGTGAAAGCAACCACGTCCCGGGATTGATTACCGAATTCGACCCGGGTCGGGGACCTAGTAATATTGCGGTATTCGACCCAGGACGAGCGCTGTGTGAACAAAAGCCGAAACTAATGCCGCAACGTGTACGTAGTTATCGTGTGACTCCTAGAGCTTGTTTTTTCAATAATACAACCCTGCAGTGCCAGAAGAGCTCGTCTGTGTTTTAAACGCAGAGAGTGTTCGTAAACAAAAGAAACTAAAATTAAACAAGCAGAAATGTGTGCAAACTGGACACAACGCGAGACCACGGAGCTCCTTACTATCCGCGCTGAAGCTGAGATCGCTCGCCATTATACGTCACATCAGGATGTCACGTGTCAACTCGACCCGGGACCGTTAAGCGTTGTGTGTGAAAGCGCACATATTACGGTATTTCGCTGGCAGTGAGAATGGACCAAATCTAGCGGCCCGGGAACAAATGCCGGGTCGCATTATCCGTGTATTTGCCGGAATCGCAGTGTGAAAGGGGCTATAGAAACATTACACGCGCTTGAGCTTTATATGAGCTTTTTTATTTTTTACGCAATTTGAGCGCGCGTGAGAGAGAGAGAGAGAGAGAGAGAGAGAGAGAGAGAAAGAGAGAGAGCGCTTGTGTTTTTGTTGTTGTTGTGTATTTCTAAACCTCATTTCCCAGCTCACACTTTTCTTATCCTAATTTAGCAATTTGTAAGTTACACAAAACACAAAAGCCGTGCTGACTCTCACGGCCAAGTGTTCTCCGAGTCTGGTTTACGTATTACATACATAGGCTACAACGTTAACAGACCCGGGACCCAAAGTAATAGATTGGGACCCGACCCGGACCCGGCTGACCATTTAAAATATAGACCCGAACCCATACGGGTCTTGGGTGCCCCGTGAAGACCTCTAGTACATAATACACTTGGATGCCCTGGGGGTAAGCAGATAAACATCACATTTTCATTTTTGGGTGAACTATCACGTTAATACTAATTTTTTAGTTCAATTGTTAATAACTAATTGTTAATAATAATTGTTCAGAATACCAGGTGTTCGCTGGATGTTAATTGATTGTAATATTAATTCTGCTACATCAAGTTAAGTCTATTAATGGATCCAAATATTTAGTATAAAATATAATTATAATTAGTTATAATGAGTAAAAATTAATTATTCATATTTCCATTTTGAGCTAATTTGTTGCAGATAAGTGTGTGTGAGAAAATGACTCACACGAATCTCACATGAATATTTGAACTGTGAAGTACGTTGTGAAACTTGTTTTATAGAAGTGACGGTCCTCTATGCTTATACATTTATATTTTCCTTACAGACAGCTATCATTTTGCCTCAGAAGACATTGATTCATCACCTAGGGTCGTTTGGATTACCATCATGGTCGCATGTGCGGTTTTTGAAGCATCAACTTTGGAGCTCCCACCCACTTACATAGACTAACAGAGATGGATTATTTTTCTAAAAATAAAGAAATCTTGATTAATCTTCCATGTCCCTCTGCAATAAAACCCTCCAGACATGTTTCAATAGATGAGGGTGGTAAACACATTGAATATGACTAAAACAGACCTAAAAGTAGCCCAGACACAACCCAAGGGTCATTGCACTTCATTATGAAATTGTATCTTTGTTTTTCTTTTAGAACAGATGTTGAAGTGATTAAGTTGTCCCCCACAACCCTCATGGTGCCATTACCTGTCCTGCTGGTTGGGTTGAGAAGGCCTCAACCAACTTCTCCACCCCGTACTGGGTTAGGACAGAGGTGTTGAATATAAACTGAGAGTACTGAATCTCATCTCCATCGATGTGGAAGCTGTCAGGCATGAGCGGGTGCCAGTGGTAAAGCTGATTGAACTCCACAGCAATGCGATTCTGGTACTGGAACTGTGAGGTGAACAGCAGCGTGGGATCAAACCGGAGCTTCAGCAGGTAACCGCTCAGATGCTGCACATAGTCCTCGATCACAATACGAATGGTCTCGCCTTGAGTTTATTGAGTCAAAATTTTACAATAAATTAGTAAACACTAACATTATGTAAATAGTGTACCACAAAGGAAAACTGTGAGCACTCTTGAAAAACCTACAGTTGATGGAATACCATAGACGATATTCAGAGTTTGGAGAAAATGATCACATAATAGATTTGAATAATTAATATAATATAATAGTTGAAATTACACCAAGGTTGGGTTTAATTTACAGTGGAACTGGAATTTACAGTAAATGGTGCAAAACCATGACTGCAAAGTAGACAATTTTTAAATGTTATATACAAGTATTCTCCCATCACAATTAGTGTTGTATATATCTGAGGAAATCTTTACCTATAATAATGAGCCTGGCAGTCTGAAAAAGCTGCTCATCCTCCCAGGTTGGATGTTCTTCTTTCAGGATATCACACACACGGTTGTGCTCACGCAACCACAAGGTGGCGTACATACTGAGACCCGGCAGAAGTCCAAACACCTCTTGGCCAATGGCCATCTGCTGCTCCGGAGGGACAGAAGGCGGGTAGCTCATTTTGACCTGTGCGTCTAGCACTGTGGGGGGGAATATCTCACCATTGATAACCTACATCAGAGCCAAACAGAATAATTATGGTAAAACACAGATTTGTACTATGCAGAAAGTATTTTGAACAGTCACCACTGACAATTAAGGTTTTCACAAAATATTAAGCAGCACAACTGTTTTCAACATTGATAATAATATAATTGAAGCCTTGTTGAGCATAAGAGAATTGCAGAAAACCTCTCATGGTATGCTTACGCTACGCCTGAAGAGCGTACCTGGTAGTGTAAGCCTTTTGAACTGCAGAGGCACTTTCAACACCTTTTTCATAAATTGAATAAGGAAGGCGATCGGCCAAAACTTTACGTTATAACTTTTTAAAATGTGGATATTTTTATTACAAAAACGCATCGATTCACTTCAGAAGGCCTTTATTAACCCCCCAGAGCCGTATGGAGCACATTATTCGACAGACTCAAAATCAAAATTTGTACTTATTTGTAATGACCCCAAACCTTTGAAAACTTTCCAGAAATCAATTTAAAAGTTATTTTAATTAGTGAACTATATGCCCACACTAACCAACCAAGCACACTGCTACTAGACTAAACAAGTGTGCAGCATTGTAAATGACATCACTGAGGCTTAACAAAAACCACATGTTTAAACTATAATTCACACCCACTCTATGAGGTTATGCGGAAATACTTGCACATAGTTGTGAAATGAAGCAACTGGAAATCCACTGGGTCTCATGAGACACAAGAAGAAAGAATATGTACAATGGCAAGAAAAAGTGTGTGAACCATTTGCAGAATCTGTGAAAATTTGAATAATTGTAACAAATTAAGAGTGATCATACTAAATGCATTTTTTTTTTTTTTTTTTTTGTGGTACTGCTCCAGAAGGAAACACGATTTAATTAAGAGCCGGGGGTTGAAAACGTTTTAAATTTGAAGATCAAGGTAAATTGTACTTCATTTGTCTTCCAGGAATGCAAGTATCTTCTTTTGCTTCCGAAAGGCAGTACTAAATGAAAAAACAAAAAGATATTTAACCAAAATAAGAAAAATGTGGGCAAAATCATACAGTCCCTTAGCCTGACAAGCCAGACCCACATCAAGATGTTTGGTCTGGAAACTCACCATTGCCAGGGCTTAATCCGAGAGGCGGGATAAACGGTTGTCTTTCAAACTCCCTCTGCACGTAATTGGATAACACTACAACCAACCAGAGCAACATGAAGCAGAGCTAGTTGAAGCTAGTAAACATGTGAAGATTAAACTTTCGCCGTATCCGGTCAGCAAATCTCTGAACACATCTTCCCTTTTTAAGAATGACTTCAGTGCCATTCCTTGTTCTTTTCTCAGAGAAAAGCTTAACTCCAAGTTAGGGCTGTGCAATATATAGAAATTATCAAAATATCGCAAATGTACAGATCGCAATATGCATATCGCAATGGCTCACAATATGTGAATAATTTTAATAGGCTACTTCAACATTGTGAAAAGTGTACGCTTAGGTCACACATTGTGCTGAGAATAGACTGGGCACATTACTGTTATTTATGTGACTTGCTTGACGTTAAGAAGAGTTATTAAACACAATAACTTGTAGTCTCGCACTGTTTGACACACGCACACCGAAACGTGAACAATTTGTGACACAAATGTTTGCTAAAACACTGCCGGTCACTTTCAGAAGTTGTAGCGATGCTTTCTTTTCCCAGAAAGAATGTGAATCACAAATGTATATAATTTTTTTTTATATATATATATATAATTCAAATAGATTTTACACACTAATTGCAATATCGTATCGCATATCGAATATCGCATTATTTAACAAGATATCGCATATCGCATTTTTCTTCAATATCGCACAGCACTACTCCAAGTCTGCCAGAGTCGCGGTCAAAGCTGATTCGAAAGGCCGCCGTTCGCCAGTTTCTGTGTTTACTAGAAGCACACAAGCGCAACTTGGCCGTCATTATGTTAAGCCCCGCCCACCGACTCTATACACGATGGGATTGGCCCGACCAGAGTTTGGTTTTTACAGCTCAGACGTGTATTGAGAATGAGGAGATGTCGTCACGACACCGCGCCCCGCCCCTTTCCGCCATTTTGGGAGGATGGTCCGCCAGGTATTGGATTCCGACAGAGACTGGAGAAGAGATATTCTTATGATAACCATGTACATAATTTTCCAAACTCAATGGAACATGAAGTTTTAATCCACCCCAGCCGATCTGAGAAAGCAGCTGCTGGTTAAAATATGCCGTTATTTCACCACAGGATGTCAGTCATCATCTTACTATAGTGCTGCGATGCTGGAGTGAGTTGACATCTGATGAACCTGATGAACACGATCCTTTATTTATTTGTATTACACATTTTGAAAACTATTCTGTCATTTTTCATTGTCAATCATTTTTTTCTATGTAATTTACATGTTAATACCAAAATGATTAATATTCAAAGTAACTTAGGCCTATAGCTAGTTGACTGTCATTTCCCTCTAACGTTACATGTACGAGACTGGACTAAAGGCACCAGCGCACACAAGCGTTCCTTTTTTATTAGTTTATGAACTCTAAATTCATTTAATGTAAACTTGTCATCAGGTATAAAATATGGTCAGTATGAGAAAAACACTGTTAATGAGAGGACGAGCACTAGACTATTGCAGGATAGTGGGGAGAATGAGATATATTTATTTAATATTTAGAATGCACAAAAAAATATATAGAAACATTTCAGGAACGTGCAAGGTAGTAAGTTAAAGCGTCTAAAGTTAGGTCTCTGTTCCATTCTGCTGCAGGCAGCTCGTATGGATTGACGTTTTTGATATCATCCAGCTCCTCTAAATACCTCTGCCTGGTGCTGGTGGCAATTTCTCCCTGTAGTTAAAATTTCTCAGTTTAAATGTAAGGCTGGAAAAACCTAGTAGATGCTGGAATGTCTAATCACTTTGAGAAAACAAAGGAAATTAGCATCTGAACTCATTCATACAGTTAGCGATTCTGTCCGAGACGACATCACACTGAGTGAACCATCTATGAATGACTCTAATTTACATGCCTTTCCTTTCACATGAAACTTCCCCCAAACTCCTGCTGCCCCTCATATTGAGATCACCTGAAATGCACCAGAAATCTCTTTGTTACAATGTCAATCCTCACGATACAGTATTATATGTGTTTGATATCATTTGAAATGTCTCAGTGCGACTGGTACAAATATCTCTACTCCACAGAAGTAAACTAGAACATCCTAAACGTTTTAAGAGTTTAAAGATATCTTTCCTTGGTGTATGGTGGGTGTGGCTTTCAGCCATTTGGCCTCTTTTCTAATCAAGTCTATAGGACTTGATCAATGCAAATTCCTATTGTGAACTGGTGTTTCCATTTGAAAGAGTTTCAAATGGTTCTGGGTAGGTATCTGGTTCTGGGTATTTAAGGAAATGTTGCAAAGAGCTCAGGGCTCGATTCTGTAGTCAGGTCAGCCCGTAATGCTGGATGTTTCAAGATAGCCAGCATTATTTAGTTAGAAGTCAGAAGTCAGGTATACATTTCATTCTTTACTTCAGAGTATTTGATGTTATATGGATTGGGCTACAATTGAATTGATTATGTAATTGGCATTATACATTTACCTGACTGTTAATAAATTGTTACACTTTGATTGATTCTTTCTGACTTGCTCTGGAATTATTCAGGTTACGAACAGACATAATTTCAACAAAGGGTTAAACGGAATAATTAAATGTGTACTTAAACTATTAAATATAAATGACCAAATAACCAATTGGCATTCTAACCTAAATTCTAAATTATAATTAAATGGATTAACGAGGAATTGGAATAAAAATCCCCTTTTCCCCGCTGAAAAGACCGAACGCGTAGCGACCTTCACCCGCCGATCGTTAGCCTCCATTGGGACAATTTGGGCGGCCCTACAAAATGACGTGATAATTCTTCGAACCGTCTTTCCTGCTCCGATCTCTGTATCGCTCTTACAGTGTTGACCCTGGCAATCGATAGTGTCGGATCTCAAAATGGTGGACGGGCCCAAACACCGCCCAATTTGTCACGTGACAGCAAGCTACCATGACGTATGTCCTCATTCTCAATTGAGAGTTGCTAGACAGGAAGATTAGATTTGCAACCACCAGGGTGTGTATAGATTTCTAGGCTAATAGTCCCTGCTGGAGAGGGTTAAAATATGCAAAAGATGCTGAAAACCTAAAGAATTTGCAGGACCTGGAGAATTTTTCTGAAGAATGTTAGGCAGTTTAATTGGTCAGGACAAACAAGAGACTCAAGAACAGCATTCACAAAACAAAAGAAATCAATGGTTCATAAACTTTTGAACTGGGCCATTTTAATAATTTCAGCTATTTCTTTCTCTTATGGACATATGTAAACATTTTATGTAAAATAATTTATTCATTACAAAATAAAAAATAACATGCATGTTGTAGGATCTCTTATTTTGTTAAAATTATTAACATTTTCACAGATTCTGCAAGCAGTTCACATTTTATTACAACTGTATATATAAATTGTAAAACGTAAATATGATTCAGTGCAAACTGTTGTTTTTTATTGTCAAAGTATTAGGAGTTGTAAGTCATTTGAATCTGCAAAAAGGAACATATTTACTATATATATATATATATATATATATATATATATATATATATATATATATATATATATATATATATATATATATATATATATATACACACAAAAATAAAATAAATTCTGCTTGTGTTTCATGAATAAGCAATAAGCAGACTGACATTTTCTTAAAGGGATAGTTCATTCAAAAATGAAAATTCTGTCATCATTTACTCGCCCTCAAGTTGTTCCAAACCTGTATGAGTTTCTTTGTTCTGCTGAACACAAGAGAAGATTTTTTGAGGAATGTTTGTAACCAAGCAGATAGAGCAACCATTGACTACTATAGTATTTAGTACATATTACTTTCTGCTTGGTTACAAACATTCTTCAAAACTTCTTTTGTGCTCAGCAGATGAAAGAAATTCATACAGGTTTGGAACAACATGAGGGTGGGTAAATGATGATAGAATGGGTGAATCCTGGGTGAACTATCCCTTTAAAGACATGCTCAGCCTAGTATGAATGATGACTCCACAGCATGCCTGACGTGAACAGTACCTGGTACTTTAGTTTCCCATCTTTGTGCAGTCTGAGGTCCAGCTGGCGATCAAGAGTATCTCCATAAATGTGTCCAGCATCTACCTAGTTTTCAATATGCAATCAAACAGTACATATATTGTTATATTATATACACTGGTCAGAAAAGAAGCAAGAGTTGCAAGTAAGTGTTTTTGAAATACTCTTTATTTGCTGAATTGCTTAGTGTATTAATTACTAGAAGGAGGATATGTTTCGATTTTGCACTTATTTTTCTAATCATAATTTTACTATGCGAGCAATTTGCATTTGCACTTTAACCACGGCTGTTTGAAGAGCCCACATTTTGCGCTGTACGCAATTGTCAACTATTATCAACTGCTATTGCTGGCTTTTTGCACAAGTAGTGAGTAATAGTTTGGTTTCGATTTGAGTCATTGGAAGCCTGTTGCGCTGATTAATCTTTGGGATAATTATAAAAGCGTCCACAGCTGTTCTCACTCAAGTAGTGATTAGCGTGCATTTAATAAGCATGTCAGCGCTGGCTCTGTAGCATCAACGGGAGCGTTTAGCGGCCTCCAGACATGCGGTAAAGACATCTTCTTTTGACTCTACCTATGATCGACTCCACCGAAGAACGAACACTGAGAACGCACTTAAATTCTCTTTATCCTTCTCTCTTTTCTCACAATGGCCCTCATTTATCAAAAGTGCGTACACCAAATTTCCAGCGTACACCTTGCGCACACCCAAACCCATGGTGACTTTGAGATTTATCAATATGGACGTTGGCGTACGGCACGCTCAAATCCTATGCCAGCTCAGGAGGTGGTGTACGCACATTTTGAGTTAGTGCGAAAATGCGCAGAAAAACAATTCCTAACACCACAAAACGCACTGACAAAGATATGCTATATTATGACCCACTGTAAACAACAACAACAACAACAACATAGTAATTATAAATTTCAGTGTTTATTTTTGTGCAACGCAGACTTCAATGTTTAATTTGTGTGACTATAGGCTACCAAAGCATTTGATGTATTCCTCCAGTTGCGAGCCTGTACAGCAGCTGCGCACGGACTGGGACTGAATAATTCAGGCTGATAAAATAATAAAAAATTACATTCTTCTTCTTTTAAATACTACTAATAATAATAAAATAAATAATAATGGCATTCTTCTTTTAAATAACAATAAGCGTCATTAATAATAAAAATCATTATAATAATAAAAAGAATCCTACAAATTGTCATGCAATTATTATGTGAATGAATGGTAGGCTACTCCACATCATCATCATATCGTACACCACAATACATGTGCTGTGATACGAAATTAAATGCTAATTGTTTCAAAACATGTGCTGTAATGCATTGTGATAGGTAATTTATCACCCAAACAGCTATTTAAACTGCTGGAGTGCGCTTCTCAACCCTCACACTATTAACAGTACTCGTAATTTGGGTCCATATTTTGTTTTTGTGGGTGCCTTTAATCCCACTCTTTAAACTCCCAAATAAAAATGTTTAGTTTTTTTCCCCTTCTCTGGTGATGGTCTTGATGGGCGCGTTCGTCTCAATCATCTCACTAGTTCAGTAGTCAGGGCACTGATCAGGGAGTCAGCCCATTGACTTGTCCTAATCAGTGCCCTGACTAGTGGACTAGTAAGATGATTGAGACGCGCCCGATCTCCATGTCGGAGAAGTTTCGCTTCTTTGCCGTCTTCCGTGTGTCCATGGCGTAAAATGAGGGCGTGGGGGAGGCGGAGACTTGAATATATAGGGGCGTTATTCTAATGATGATCGTTTTCAGCCGCGGCATTTATCAGGGCAGGTATTGCGTACACCTGGATTGCAGAGGTGCGCACAGTTTCATAAATCAGGCGGTGAGAGGAGTGAAAGCATAATCTTACGCCAACATATACGCCCGTTTCTACGCAAGATTGATAAATGAGGGCCAATGTGCTTTCAATACATACCCACTATCTCTAAACCACCCTCCACTATCACACGCAGCGCAACACTGCTAATCTGCGTCCTATTCCTTCCTCTACTAATATTACTCCCTCCTTTTCTCTGGGTCTATGGAATAGACAGTCAGCTGTAAACAAAGCTGACTTCATTCCAGCCTTTGCCACTCAATCCACTCTGAATATCTTGGCCTTGATTGAGACCTGGATCCGTCCAGAAGTCTCAGCAACCCCTGCTTCTCTCTCTAAAAACTTGGAGACAGGTTTTCTCATCACAAACAATTTAAAATACTCAACCCACACCTCTCTATGCAATAAACTCATTTAAATATCATGCTATTACAGTTCATTTACCGCCCTCCAGGTCAATTGGGCACCTTTGTTGAGGAACTAGATGTGCTGCTATCCTCATTCCCAGAGAATGGCAGCCCACTTGTAATCCTTGGAGATTTCAACATCCACCTGGACAAACCGTATGCTACGGATTTTCACTTCCTTATATCCTCATTCAATCTCAAACTCCTTATCACCTCACACACCCGCAAATCTGGCAACCAACTTGACCTCATCTACATATGCAACTGCACTACAGAAAACATTTTGGTCAAACCCTTACACTTCTCTGATCATTATCATCGTGCACCTCCACTTCCTCTACCAGATAGTTTCAGACAAAACCTGCATTCTCTTTCTCCCTCTCATCTGTCCTCCGCTGTGTCATCCTCTCTTCCATCACCCACACAATTTTCCTCTATGGATGTCAACCGCACAGCAACAGACACTTTGTCCTATTTTAACTTCTTGTCTAGATGATAGTATCTGCCCTCTATCTTCTAGGCCAGCACGCTCTACTCCCTCTAAATGGCGAAAAACAAACGACCCATCTGACCTGAGTAAGTATCAATCTCTACTGTCTTCCTTATCAAATGATGTCAATGCAGGTAAATCCACAAATTTCCAGAACAAAATCAACAGCACACGCAGACTTTCTCCTCTGTTCCCCTCTACCACCTCCCACCACCTCCCCATCTACAGACGATCTTGCCCATTTTTTCACAGATAAAACCACAATCATCAGCAGTCAGTTCCCAGCTCCACACACACATGATTTTAAATCAGCCACATCCACAGCCAAACATATTCTCTCCTCCTTCTCTACACTCACTGAGGCAGAAGTATCTAAACTTCTCTCCAGCCATCCCACTTGCCCTCTAGATCCCATCCCCTCACACCTTCTACAAGTCATCTCCCCACACTATTTCCAGCACTCAAACCCATTATCAACACATCTCTCTGCACCGGCATCTTCCCTACCACATTCAAGCAGGCTCGGGTAACCCCACTGCTTAAAAAACCCAAATTAGACACATCACTTGTAGAGAACTACAGATCTGTTTCTCTCCTACCATTCATAGCGAAAACACATGAACAAGTTTTTTTTAGCCGGCTTTCATCTTTCCTCTCACAGTCTAATCAACTGGACGTAAACCAGTCAGGTTTCATAAAGGGCCACTCAACTGAGACAACATTATTGTCAGTTACTGAAGCCCTGTGGATAGCAAAAGCTGCTTCCAAATCATCAGTCCTCATCCTCCTTGATCTATCTGCTGCCTTTGACACTGTGAATCATCAGATTCTTCTGTCCACCCTCTGATCACTGGGCATCACAGGGACTCCACTCCACTGGTTTGAGTCCTATCTCACAGGTAGGTCTTTCCAGATTGCCTGGAGAAGAGAAGTATCCAAAGCACATCAACTAACCACAGGGGTTCCTCAGGGCTCAGTGCTTGGACCTCTTCTCTTCTCCATTTACACAACATCATCGGGACCCATCATTCAGGCACATGGCCTCTGATATCATTATGCTGATGACACACAACTCTACCTCTCATTTCAACCAGATGACCCCACAGTACATGCACGAATCTCAAGCTGTCTGGCAGATATCTCTGCATGGATGAAAAAACAACATGACCTGCAGCTCAACTTAGCAGGGAAGACTGAGCTGCTTGTCTTCCCTGCTAATCCGACCCTACAACACGACTTCACCATCCAGCTAGGTTCATCTTTGATTACCCCTTCAAGATCGGTCAGAAACCTTGGAGTAATCTTTGATGACCAGCTGTCCTTTAAAGACCACATCTCAAAGACAGCTCGGTCATGCAGGTTTGCGTTGCACAACATCAGGAAAATCACATCATTCCTTATGGAGCATGCAACACAGCTTCTTGTCCAAGCCCTGGTAATTTCTAGACTTGACTATTGCAATGCGCTTCTGGCTGGACTTCCATCATGTGCAATCAAAACCGCTGCAAATGATCCAGAACGTTGCGACACGTCTCGTCTTCAATGAGCCAAAAATGGCTCATGTCACACCTCTATTCATCTTTCTGCATTGGCTACCACTCGCTGCCTGCCCGCATCAAATTCAAAGCTCTGACTCTTGCTTATGGATCCCCCACAAGCTCCGCACCCGCATACGTCGACTCGCTCCTACGAGTCTACACCCCCACTAGAAGCCTTCGCTCAGCTAACGAGCAGAGGCTTGTAGTACCATCACAGAGAGTCATGAAATCCCTCTCCAGAACTTTTTCATTCATTGTTCCTGTCTGGTGGAATGATCTTCCGTCCTCCATACGCATGACAGAATAAATCACTTCATTCAAAAGACAGGTAAAATCTCGTCTCTTCCATGAGAACTTAATCTTATCATACATTTTTTTTTAAACTATTCCTCCGCTACTTTTTCTCTTTTTCCCTCCCCTTTTTGCTACTCTAAGTATATACATCTGTGTTTTTAGGGCAATTCTTTGCCTCATCATGACAGATCGCTTCCTGTACTCTGGATAAAAGCATCTGCTAAATGCATAAATGTAAATGTAAATGTGTGGAGCACGTTATTCGACAGACAGATGCAAATTTTATGGATTTCAAAAAGAGAGCAACAACTACTGCTATTATAAAGCTTGGATTAGCCAGGACTTTTTAAATATAACTCTGATTGTTCTTGCCTGGAAGAAGAATGTCATATACACCAAGGATGACATGAGGGTGGGTAAATCATGGGCTAATTTTCATTTTGGGTCAACTATCCCTTTAACAGACATGGACTTAGTGGGTCTCGTTCACTAAGCATATGTACACACAAATTTGTGCGTGAAATGTGCGTACGAATTTTAAGAACAAATCACGATTCAAAGATTTCGTAATAATTGTTTTTCTAAATTTACGAAAAATATAGAAACAACTGAAACTACACATACACAAACAAAACTTATTTTGTATGGCTTTATAGTCTTGTTAAAAAGTTACTTTTCGTCTTAACATGACTATAATTACATTAAAGTAGCCTATATTGTATTAATTGTATTATATAATCCATATATAAAATTATATAATGAAATTATCAAATAACACAATTTTATTTACAGTTAGAGTACGAAAAGCTGGGTTATAGCTTCAACTGCGAGGTTTCTCTGAATAATGCAGATTTACGCATATGTACAGCTGGCTAATGAGAGCTCTGTAATCTGGCGGGTCTTTATAAAAGGTTTTTATTGTGAGAACTGTGGTGAAAGGCTGTAGGGAAAGTTTTGTGTGCGTAAAAAGCCCTTATATGTTGATGGTTTGGGCGTGTTAAATGCAACTAACCTGAAACTTGTGCATTTAGAATACTCCAAATTCACTAACATTAGAACGAGGTTAAAAAACTAATTTATGTGTGTACGAATGTTTTGTGAATCAGGCGGAGATTTTATGTGAGAAGTCCTCCTGTGTGTACAAATAAGAAGAATAACTCAATTAATAGTAAATGAGACCCAGTGTCTAAGATAAATAACTTATTGTCTCTTTTTCATTTACTTGAAGAAAAAAAACAGCATCCATTTTTTTTCTTTCCCCCATTATATCATAGTTTATGTGTAGGTATGCTTATATACTATTATTTATACATCTATGTATTTTTGTATGTAGGTACATGGGTATATATTGTTATTTATGTGTGTATATGTTTTTGTGCATGGGTATGTTTGTGTGTATGTGTAAATATATATATATATATATATATATATATGGATGTACAGTACAGGCCACAAGTTTGGACACATTACTATTTGTAATGTTTTTGAAAGAAGTTTCTTCTGCTCATCAAGCCTTTGGAGATTATTACATTACATTTATTTGATCAAAAATACAGAAAAAAAATGTAATATTGTGATGGTTTTCAATTTATTATACTTTAAATTATCATTTATTTCTGTGATGCAAAGCTGAATTTTCAGTCTTCAGTGTCACATGATCCTTCAGAAATCATTCTAATATGATGATTAATTTTCAAAGTTGGAAACTTTGCTTAGCTTAAGATTTTTTTATAACCTGTGATACTTTTTTATAATACTTTGATAAATAAAAAGTAAAAAAAAAAAAAAAAAAAAATGTTTTAAAAATAGAAATCTTTTGTAACAACAATATACACGTACTGGTCAGTAATCTGGGCTCAGTCTTTTTTTCCGAAATAAATCAATAATTTTATTCAGCAAGTATGTGTTAAATTGATAAAAAATGATTTATATTATTTGAAAATATGTTTTTATTTTGAATAAATGCAGTTCTTTTGAACCTTTTCTTCATCAAATATAATAGGCAGCAGAACTGTTTCCAACACTCATAATAAATCAGAATATGAGAATGATTTCTGAAGGATCGTGTGATAGACTGGATGTCACATGTGGCACTGAAGACTGGAGTAACGATCCTGAAAAATCAGCTTTGCATCACAGAAATAAATGATAATTTAAAGCAGGGCTATTCAAATCTTACTCTGGAGGGCCAATGCAATGCAGAGTTTAGCTCCAACCCTGATCAAACACACCCACCTGTGATTTTCTAATGATCCTGGAGACATTGATGAGCATGTTCAGGTGTGCTTGATTAAGGTTGGAGCTAAACTCTGCACTGCATTGGCCCTCCAGGATAAGATTTAAATAGCCCGGATTTAAAGTATAATAAATTGAAAACCGAATATTTTAAATTGTAATAATATATCACAATATTTTAAAATCTGTATTTTTGATCAAATAAATGCGGGCTTGATGAGCAGAAAAAACTTATTTCAAAAACATTACAAATAGTAATGTGTCCAAACTTTTGGCCTGTACTGTATGTATATATATTTATAATTTTTTTATATACATTTTAATATATATGTATAAAAATGTATATATTATATAGTATAGGGTTTATGCATTTGTTTTCTTTTCCCCTTTTTTTTGTCCCCCTCTTCTGCCTCTCCTTCTCCCCACTCCTTAACAAGAGGTTATAGATCATCCCTTGTGTGGATGTCTGTGCGTGTTCCGGGGGAAAATGGGCCGGCCATGCAGGTGCGGGCCTAGCTATGGGGTCCTTACTCGCTCAGCTCTTACTGAGGTACACCTGTATAGATAAGGGTCACCATGACCACTTTTGTGACCCCCTCCCCCCTCCTCCATATGGTTTTCTTCCACTCCCCCAAAGGAAATGAGGGGGGAACATCAAGTCCTGCATAAAAGGATACAAATTCTTAAGGTATACTCACACTAGGGATAGTTGCCTTGTACCGTGCCCGAGCGTGATTGTCCCCCTCCCCCGCTGACCCGCACTCACACATGCACTTAATGTGCAGGGTCCGCATTTTCTTAAATGCTTGCTCACGTCATTCATGATGCAACTATTTTTTTTGAAGAAGATCAGAAGAAAAGTGCTTTCACTAATAGACTGCCTAATTATGCCACACAGCAATTTTCACATGACTACATTGCACATATCTGAAGATTATTACGGAGGCAGCTGACTTTGATGGAGGAATTTATAGCTTTACTCACAAACTACAAATCATTTTCATAAATAAGGTTAGAACCAGGCCCGTTATGTACCTAAATATACTTGATTTAAACAAGAAAGTGTCTCCAAGTAGTAATAATTTGGTGTTTGCTGTTGTAATGATGACAGTAGTGCAGAGCTTTTCTGTGCTCTGGCACGGATAGTGCTTACACTGCATGTGACCTGCGCTCTGGCTCACCTCTTCCAAGCTTGGGGGGTGGGAGAAAAGGAGCGAGAGAAAAAAAGAAAGAAAAAAACTCTAAGCAACATTGGGTATCCTGTGCTGCGGTTTGGTGAAGACTGTGTGCTGTTCTGCCCCTTGAGATGCACGGTTAGACACAATATAAAATTGGGTAATAATACTAACATTGATATTGTTACTGGGTGGGAAGTGGGAGAGGAATGGAGGGGGGGTAAAATTGGTAAATTACTGGAAACCCTTTAAAATAACATTCTAAAGTAATTAACTAAAGACATTCTAATTACAAAATCTTTCTTTTCACTACCATTTTTGTTTATTTGTTTCTTAGTTTTTTTCTTGTTCGTTTTGTTTCTTTTTCATCTCTCATTATATTGCTGTTTGCCTAGAGTGTTTTGTTATTACTTCTCAATGTCTGTAATGCGTTTCATGTAAAAAAATAATAAAAAAAACAGCATCCACATAGGTAAAGCTAACAAACACTTTATTTGATAAGTTTTAGGAGATAATTGTGACTCACCCCGTGACCCAGACCTTTTGTAAACCCGAGTCCCACACGGTTGTGAGTCCTGAAAAACTGGTGCGTGAAGTGCTGAGCGAAAAAGGCGAACATTAAATTTGTTCCCTGAGGGTCTGGTCTGAATTTCCGTCTTTGCATGAACTTCTCTACAAGAAGCTTGGGGTCTGGAAGCTTCATTTTTCCTGAGAGACATATTGGAATGCTTTTACTACAGCCTCAGAAGACAAAGGCATTTCTGTTGACTTTATTATAGTGATATGCTTGCCTTACAGCATTTTAATATTGCTTGTTATGAGGAAAAAATAAATACATTTTCATATCATGTCATGTGTTCTTCAGAGGAATGAGGCAGGCTACAGTGATCTGGATTAGACTTGCATGACCGAGCCTCTTACCTTTGGTTCCCATTGGTGTGGGGCAGTCCTGAGGAACTGGAGGCAAAATTCTTGTGTAATAGGTGGTGTTGGAATACGCCTCCCAGTTCAAGTAGGTATATTTGGAATTGTATGTCGGGGGACTTGGGATTAAGTTGGCTCTTACTGTGATGAGAGAGAATATTTAAAACCATCATCAAACAAAATGTTTACCTAGAAAAACACAAAACAAGTGATACAACAAGCCTGCCACTGCAGTTGACCACTACACAAAACCTTTTGCTACTATTTAAAGGTTATTTTCTCTGGTTGAAATCCAACAACCTAAAAAAAAAATTAAAGGTGGGGTAGGCAATTTTAGAGAGGCTAGAAATAGCAAACCAACTTTGAAAGCATGAAATCCCCCCTCCCTTCAGAGCCCTCTCCAAAGCCATGCCTTCTTCATAATACATCAGCAGAGCAGAAAGACGCCATTAAATTACCTCATGTCTCAAAGCACATAATATTACAATAATAATGAACGTGAACAACTTACAGAGCTTTGACATGTACCACCTGACTGCTGCAGATTCATTTTGGCGTTGATAATGCAATTGAAAAGCATGAATGCGAGTCTGAGAGCGTGCACAGCTTTGACTAGAAAGTTACGGGTTGCCATCTCGTAATTCCTGTTACGAAATGGTGTGTGAATGCTTATATAAGCTTGCGAATTTTTTTTTCAGGAGGAACAGTAAAAGGCGGCTGCTTTTTGTTTTTGGCGCTCGATGACTGTGTGTTTACCACTGTGCAAAGCCATAGCAACAGCAATACAGCTGTGGTTCACAAAGCGTGGAGTGTAGGAACTGCAAGGAAGCATGTGAGGCTGTTTAAATGATAGTTTGAAATTTCTGTCTGTTTTCAATGTACATTGTAACAATGAAACTAAAGAAGCAAAAAAAGAGGCCACACTATGTAATATGCTTCATAAAAAGGATTACTTTTAAACGACCCAAAAGAACATTTCAAAATAATGTCTCTCTCTGTGACTGAGAGAGTAGGCCACACTTTACTCACACTTCCTTTGGCTGTGAGTTTGAGGTCTGAGAATCTTCACAACCAGCTTTCAACATTGTCTTCGCAGCTGATATGACTGACCTGCCCTTCTTTGAAACCTTATCACATCGGTTCCTTTTTAAAAAATACTGGAAGGCATATTTTACCCACCTTTACTTCAGCTTTGAAATTAGCAGGTTAAAATGCATCATATTTTGCCTGAGAAACTACAGTTTAACCTAAGATAAATTATTTTATCTTCAAAATTTTAAATAATAAATAAATACAAATACTGTAGTTTTGGTCAATAGCATATCTGTTTTTTCTTTATCTTTATTTTTAAAAAGTGTTACAACCATCCCCCTAAATACAACCAATGACAGTTTCTTTGAAATCATTTTACAGAATGCCAGTAAAAGAAAGAAAGGCAGATAGAGCTGTGCCTGCTAGTGTTTTTAAAAAGGAACTGATAATGTTTCAAATAATGTCATATCATTCACTTTATTTGCAATGAAAATGTTGAAAGCCAGTGGTGAATATTCTCAGACCTCAAACTCAAAGTTAAAGGAAGTGTGGGTAAAGTGTGGCCTATGCAGTCTTTAGGCCTACCAAGTCTGCACTCCAGGGTTTTGTCACCAGTGTTACTCTGATAATCATGTCTTCACAGAGGTCTGAATTGGTGCACATTCTAGTAATCAAATGTGGGTAAGTTGTCTAAAAGTTTGAGCACTCTAGCTAAAAATTCAGTGAGTAATAGATACCCATACCCGGTCTCTCTATATAGATTTTGTATTTTGTTATTATAAAAATAGGACCCACTTTATATAAAGTGTATTTGACTACTTTGTACTAACATTTAAATTAATAATTTGATACAATGCAATTATTGTGTACCACCAAACCTTACCCTTATTCCAGTAAAATTGTTATTACATTACAGTACATTATAACAAATATATTTTTTTACATCATTACACAGTAGTTAAAGACACCTTATAAAAATAGAGAAGAAATAAAGTGAAAAGAAAATAATGTTTTTTATTTTTTCTCAGCAGTCGTTCAATAAAAATTGCTGCTAATATTGGGGGTTATATGGAGGCAAGTTAAACTTTTACTACTTTAAAGAATCAACAAAAAAATTGAGCAACACCACTATGCAGGTAGACTTATGCTGAGTTAACTTGCTTTCCATAACACTTTCCTGGAACAATTCTTCCGGATATTCAGTAACTTGGCTCACACAAGAATTTTTTTTTTGTGCCAACAGCAGTATGAAGAACATGAGGAATTTGAGGGCCTCTTGCAGAGTACATAAGCGTTGCCATGGCATCAGGTGGCTGGACTGATTGAAATGAGTGCAGAAGTAAATTATCCTCCTCTGACCCTTGTGTATCTTGTCACCATATTTACATTATATAAAGCTTAACTGAGTTTAATGTCTGTACAGGAAACCATTACAGAGCAACCAACTGGCAGGAAATGATAAAAAGGGGCTGCACGTTAGAAAAGGGGCCACTCAAAACAGAATGGTGGCTGTGTAAATAAGGGAAGGATAGAATGAAACTCCCTTTACAAGAAAATAATTACAACCAAGCCAAATGAATGTACACTCTGCCATTTTATCTGGCAACAACGACACAATTAAATCACAATTATCAAGTCCTGCTCAGATACACCGACATCTGAACTACATCCAAGCCATTTAGATTATGACAGTTGTGCCAAAGCAAAGAAAAAAGACAACATCTACTCTTCAAGCATTTCTGTCTAAACTATACATGTGTGGTCTGGAAGTATTGTGGATACTCAGCCAAAGACTTTAATGTCTGTGTGCTGATAAACATTGATGTTTACACTCTATGAGTGAACTTATTTTCTTATCTTTTCCTAAAATAAAACTTGAAGACCAGCTTAAAGGCCCACTGAAAAAAAATTGAAGTTTTTTAGCTTTTAGTATGGCAATGTCAGCCTTAAAGTTGGCTGTTTCAAAAAAGGGGAGAAGCTGCTAAAAGCTGGAGCCGCTTCGGGGAAATGACATCAACACATTGAATAATGCAGTGCATTTCAAGGCACTTCAGGGATGGTACTCATCATTCTTTTTTTCTCCAAACATGTTTAGTGGAATTATGACCAAAAATTTCTATTTTGGTCTTATCTGACCACATGACTTTCTACCATGACTCCTCTGGATCATCCAAATGGTCATTGGCAAACTTAAGACAGGCCTGGACATGTGCTGGTTTAAGCAGGGGACCCTTCCGTGCCATGCATGATTTCAAACCATGACGTCTTAGTGTATTACCAATAGTAACCTTGGAAACGGTGGTCCCAGCTCTTTTCAGGTCATTGACCAGCTCCTCCCATGTAGCTCTGGGCTGATTTCTCACCTTTCTTAGGATCATTCAGACCCCACGAAGTGAGATCTTGCATGGAGCCCCAAGAAGTGTACCAATTCCACCGTGCAAAGGCAAAAGGCCTTAACTATGTTTTTGGTCGAAAATGAGTTATTGATATTTTTGGGACATTCAAGACCTCCTTTATCATGTGGATAAATATAGTTAGTCAATTCTGTTGTTTTTTCAAGAAAATTATGGATTGTCTTAACAGTAACTTCCAAAAGCCCAGGAGAAACCAAGGCAGAACACTGTAACAGCAGTTTTCATAATGCAGAATATTCACTTAGCGTGCCTGTCAGGCAGTCTGGGGCTGCCCACTGCACGAGTGTGTGTACTCGAATGCAGTGACAGCGTGCGATCACGCATACAATCAGTAGTAACAGTTCGCAATTATATCCATATATCCTACCTTTTCTTGTAAACCCGATAAAATCCATGGCAATGAACGTCATTGGAGATGTTTAATCCACAAGCATTCTGAGAATTATTCCTACTTGTCGTTCACATCAATCTAAAAGTTGTCCTTTTAGGCTAGGTGATTTTCATTCAAAGATGTAAAAGTAATTAAGCTATGTAGCTTATTGCATCATTTTTTGCTAGATAAAAACATTAAAAACATATTGCAATAAATAATTACTCTGTTTAGCCTATGAATGGGCAATTCGATCCAGTCAGCGCTGTCATTACGTAGAGCGTGATAGCCAAACTTAACCTTTGATTAACCAGCGGCACTATTTTCTATTTATCTTATTCCAATCTCATGCATTTTTACATGATTTGTTATTTGTTCTATTTTTTATATCTTTGCATTACAGGGAGTGCAGAATTATTAGGCAAGTTGTATTTTTGAGGATTAATTTTATTATTGAACAACAACCATGTTCTCAATGAACACAAAAAAACTCATTAATATCAAAGCTGAATATTTTTTGGAAGTTTTAGTTTTTAGTTTTTGCTATTTTAGGGGGATATCTGTGTGTGCAGGTGACTGTTACTGTGCATAATTATTAGGCAACTTAACAAAAATCAAATTTATACCCATTTCAATTATTTATTTTTACCAGTGAAACCAATAAAACATGTCAACATTCACAAATATACATATTCACCTTTTTTACAGCCTATTTACCGTTCATCTCATTGGAAAACCAATCATTGAAAATCATCGTCCCTGGTTGAATTTTTATTTTTAATTTCTGCAATTTACACCTATATAAACTTTAAAAAATGCCAGACGTTCACCCATGGAAAGGGTCAGAAGATACATTTTCCATTATGGGGCTCCTTGCAATTGATTTCCAGGATCATTTAAGTGCAATTTTAATGATTACCTGTGGTGTCATTTGTCAAGTACTTAAATTTAACCAATTAATAATTGGAAACAGTAATACTACTGTTATCAATAAAATGTTATCATTAACAAAAGCCATCTTTACACTGCAAAGGTGTAACAGAAGCTGCATCTGAAATAGCATGTTTATTTACACAGACTGTTTAATGTTACTCAAATGATACAATTAATTAACTCTTTACAGAGTAATTATTGTCAGGTAATGCTTTTGATATTGTAATAATAATTATTAATGTTGTCGATTAATAGATACATAAAATGTTTTTGTGTTTGGGGAAACCTATATTAGTAGGCCTATATTCTGACTACTCAGATAAAGGAATCTTACAACCATTTACAAATTATTTTAATGCTTTTTATGGATAAAAAAATTCATATGATCTTACCAGCATGATGAATAAAATATATTAACCAGAATAAACTAACGTTATACAGAAAGGGAGCAGAGAATGTGACCGATTGTGAGTCTATCCATAACTTCTAGCGCAAGTTTAACCGCTCTTACAAAAACTCCCGTTAAAATCACGGAAGGTGCTACTGCGACATTAATCTCTTATATCCAATCTGGACTTTGTTGTTTATGATAACGGGAGAATTTGCAAGTTTCAGTCAGAATTCAGACAGAGAGCGAACACTGAACACAACTCTTTCAGGGATGACTAATATGAACGCTTCTGATTGGCCATATCATGCTCGACAAAAACCAGAGTGATTGAATATAATGCTCAATGCAGCAAAAGGAAATCTGATGGAAAGCAGCAGTCAAAGGAACGAAGTATGTTCACAAAGTTTGTTTAACCAATATTATCACTTAAACATATCTTCTATTACAAATATTTCAGAATTTGAATATTTTGAAATAAATTTCCAAATTTCCAAAACTTTCAGGTTTTATTTGTTTTTCCAAAACTTTTCCAGGCCTGGAAATTACCATTTTAAAATTATATGACTTTTCCAGGTTTTTAATGGCTGTACGAACCCTGTTTGACTGATTGTTCCAGATGTTTTGGAATGATATTATGCACTGCAGATGATGATAACTTCAAACTCTTTGCATTTTTTCTCTGAGAAACTCCTTTCTGATATTGCTCCACTATTTTTTGTCGCAGCATTGGGGGAATTGGTGATCCTCTGCCCATGTTCACTTCTGAGAGACACTGCCATTTCGAGAGACTCTTTTTTATACCCAATCATGTTGCCAATTGAAATTTCAAGCTTAAAATATAAGCTTATAATATTTGGTAATTATTGCATTTCTTTTTTATTCACAATTTGTACAGCATCCCAGCTTTTTTGGAATAGGGTTGAATCTTGAAAAAGACAGTTGCTAACAAGTATCTAAATGAGATGAATGAGGTTTCCAGTGACAATAAATGTCATGACACAAAACAGAAACTTGTCTTCTCACTAGTCTGCTTTGCAAACTATTCTAACTCAAACCTTCCAACATGTAGACTTTTGATTTGAGTTGTAAAAAATCTTAATGATGGTGACACTGAAGTCAAGACTAGTGTAATTTAGCTTTTTACTTCTGGTGGTTGTATTTAGGCATCAACATGTATTAAAATGTTTTGTTAATTTGTCAAGATTATCTTGATGAACAAAGCGTAATAATTATAAACTTTTGTTTGTCACACTCTTGCTTCATTTTTAGAACATGAAAATGTGTGAATATGCAAATGAGACACGCTTCCACGCACTCGCACAAGCTCAGAAATACAGTCGGCCAACTTAATGAGGTAAACGCCTTTACAACGTCGGACACATAATGGTAATTAATATGATTATTATTTTGCTGACTTCATTAATAAACAGTTATGGAAATTTTTCATTACCGAGAGCCCAAACCACTCGTAAATATTATTGTGTGTCTGTATGTGGAGTGAAACTCTGGAACAAACTGGACTTGCGACAAAAGCAATGCCGAACTATTCATCAATTTAAATTGTTATATAAACATTGGATCTGGTTAAAATATAGAGATGAGAGTCCTTAATGTAATTGCTGTTGTATCCTGTCTCATAGTGTAAACATGTGCTCAGTGTTTCCTTACCATCGTTGGTATATAGCCATTGCCATCGTTGGTATATTGTCCATTAAAATTGTGGCATTGTTTATTTCTATTACATTATAGTTATAGTGATGTTGTACTCTGTCTCATAGTGTAACATGTGCTCAGTGTTTTCTTACCATCGTTGGTATATTGTGCTTTACCATCGTTGGTATATTGTCCATTACTATTGTTGCTATTGCTTATTCCAATTACATTGTTAGTATAAACTGCTGTTATAAAAATTAGTTGTTACTTGTGGTAACGCCACCATGATATAACATTTGTAAGTAATCTGTGAGAAATATAACAATGAAGGATTAATTATTAATCACTAAATGTGTAACTGGGGTGGGATTAAATAAGTAGTCTTCTTCCCACTCCCTTTCAGGCAGAATTCGATCGTCATATTTGAATACTTTATATTCTGTTTTGTTTTGTTTTCCTTGCACGATATGACTTAAATTATAATTTGTCTACCTTGTACTTTTTGTGCCATTGCCTGGAATAAATGAAAAAAAATGAATGTTCCCATTTCCCTTCTCAGTCTGCCTTCATTATCAGTCAGTGTCATTAGAAATTCTTTGAATAACTTTTAACATCAGTGGAAAAACGCATTTAGTTCATCATAACATTGTAATATACATCAATGCAATTACATTAATATACATAATTCAGCCAGTATATTGCTAAAGGTACACAATTTTTCAAATTAACAGAAATGTATACCGGGATAACCTGGCTTCACTTGAGACTCCCGTGCTTCAGAGAATAGTTAATGATACGCTGAAGCACACCTGCATGTTGATGTGATTGTTTACAAGGTAGTCAGAAACACCAGCGATTTCAAACCACGTTTTTTTAGACTGTCTGGTGCTTTTTCTCCCACAGTTCAGTTAGTTTAGGCACATATGAACATAGCAATCACGCTTGGATCAGCACTAAAACAATTACTCCAAGATCATCTGAACGATGGCATCATTCATAAGTGTTCGCGTGTATTACAACCATAGACTGTACAAAAATATGGATGTAGTGTCCGTGACGTCACCCATAGGATTCTGAAGAGCAGTTCTGAAGGGTAAAGTTGGGTCGGCTGCATGGCCGTTGCCAAGTTAGCAGCGCGTCACTCCCAGATAACAATAGGCAAAGAGACTGGACGGGACTGGAGCTGAGGTGACGTGATGACTAACAGACAGCAGAAAAAAGCTATTCACCTGTTACTCAAAGTGGCTACACCTTTAATTTATGCAGGACTTTAAGGCTTTATATAAAGTAATAAAACAAATTCACCCCCTCACATTTGTCATGAAGGGCAAAATTAGCTATATAGACTAAAACCACAATTTGTACCAGGTTGTAAACAAATTTTTTCCTGCTGTAAAGTTTGGCATTTTAACATGGGGCTCAATGAGATTCTGCTCCCTTCTGGGGCCCTAGTGGCAATTTGATGAATTGCAGTTTAAGTCACTTCCATATTGGCTTCAAGAGAAACTGGGGGAGGTTGCTGCTTGAAACAGCTACAGATAAAGCCACAATAAGCTTGTGGAGCCAACTTATCAATCCATCTTGATGGATGAAACAGAGGAAGCTCCCTCTGACCAATTAGAGGACAGCTGTACTCACATGTGACTTGCATAAACACATTTTAAAATGTTGCCTTGTGAAAGCGTACTGAATCAAGAAGAAAAGGTAACATTTTAACAAATTAATTCCCTGTTTCGGAAAAAACAAACAATCTACTGGCCTGAAAATACTCTAAAACTCACTAGTATAGTTCGAATTTACATAAAAAAGAGATGTTCATTCTAAACCATGTGGATAAATTGCAATGCAGTGTCTAACACCCTTGTGATATCGGTACTTAAAGTACACAAAGAATACAAAGAACAGCGATGCTAACACAACTTAAATAACTATTGAATGCACCTTTAAAGTTGCACCTTTGCACCTCAATGAAAAGGAAGTTGCAATAGACTTTTAATTCTTATTGTGACGTATATCTGAGTGAAATGGTATATTGAACAAGAAAAATGACTGTTGTGTTTTGCTATTGCGCTCATGAGTTAAAGGTTGTTTACAGCCTTATACTGGTTAACATTATTAAAGAAGAGATGTTGTTGCAAGACTTGGGGGAAGTTACTCTTTACATTTCATGAGGGCATGTGATTTTTTTTAAATAATTTGGAAAATAATTTAGAATAAATACTGCAATATTCCATAAAAAGAATTGTCCATCTTGATTTTGTCCATGTTTAATTCTATATAATAAACCAACAATGACATCCACCAGCTAGCTAGTCTAGTTAAACTAGTTAGACTAGTTGAACTTCCAGACCTGTCCCTATTAACAAATGCTTTACCAAATGTATAAGTCTGAAGGAAAAGTGATATAAAGCATATCATACTGATTAGTGCATTATAAGTGCTATAAGCTAAATACATTTGTAACACTGCCATCTACTAACACTTTAATGCTGTATTATACTATTTATGCCTGTAATGATCTCACATAAATACACACAAGCAACATTATGAACTTTCGAACACACCACACATGCTGAGTATGTGTAACAAAACCAACCTGTAAGCACTTTGTGCATGATCCAGTCCCTGAGGAACGTTCTGTTGATGATGCCCCATAGCCATTCAAAGTGGGTTAGGACATAGTGGACAACATTAGGACTGGGCTTCAGGAGCCGATATACTCGAGACCAGAACTCAGCTAAAGAAGAGAGAGAAAGAAAACAGGTGGAGAGTGTGTAATAATGAATGAGAAGGAGCAACAGTTTGGGACATATGTCCTGGAATTCCTTTAAAGACTTGTACTCAAATTGGATTGACACTAAATAAGCAATCAAATTCTTCCAGAAAACAAAGCTCTTTCATAACATGCATCAGTCTTTTATCTAGCACAGTCATTCCTCCAACACAAACAGCAATTTAGCAGAAACAAAAACCTTTTATCGAGTCAGATCATTTGTGCCAAAAAGTTAAGAGACAGGAAGTAGAAACATATAAAGAGAAACGGAAAAGGAGACAGATAGCAAGGACTGGCTGACTTAAATGGGGGGTTGTGGGAAAGTAAAAATTGATCCTATGCCTTTTTCTCTGTCAGGAATGTACTGGCACAAATGTGTCAAAAGAGGTATCTGCTTCCAAAGCATTTGTAATAGTTTACTGTTCTGTTTAAAGTTTTTCTCAGTCACTTTGGTGGATTCTCACATCACTATTTACTAGGGCCGGGACTTTAACGCGTTAATTAAGATTAATTAATTACGTGACTTTAACGCGTTAATTAAGATTAATTAATTACGTGACTTTAACGCGTTAATTAAGATTAATTAATTACATGACTTTAACGCGTTAATTAATTACGCAAAAAAAAAAACAATTTAACCACACTTATTTTTGCACCGCGGAACGTTTTTCAATGAATGAGTTTCGACGGACCGATTATACTGGAACACCAACTAGCGCTCGCTCCGGAGTCACGACAACAACAAACCATGGGTCTCATCAGCTCCCTAGTTCAGTAGTCAGGGCACTGATCAGGGAGTCAGCCCATTGACTTATGTCCTGATCAGTGCCCTGACTAGTGAACTAGGGAGCTGATTGAGACGCAGGGCATGAGTGAACATGAACAAAGAAGCTGATGAGACTGCTTTGCTTGGCCCCATGGATGGGAAATTTTGTTTTAAAAAACCAAAGAATGGAAGCGTCGTCAAGAGCATGGCTGTTTGCAAGCTATAAAACAAGGAATTTGCATATCACCGCAGCACATCGAGCCTCAAATATCACAAATATGCTTTTGCTATACTTAATGGCAAACATTGCGCTGGTCTGCTGGACTGAAATAAATAAACAATATTTTGTTGGTTAAGCTTATGTATTCAGTCATTATTAAATGGTATACTAAAAATACATGTGAAAAATTACTTCTCATTGTTCTCAGGTCAAATATTTATATGCAATTAAAATGCGATTAATTTCGATTAATTAATTACAAAGCCTCTAATTAATTAGATTAATTTTTTTAATCGAGTCCCGGCCCTACTATTTACATTTGCACAACAGTTAAAGGTGCACTATGCAACTTTCCGTCCACTGGAGGGCGCCTATTCAAAACAAATGCGTAGTTTGATGACGCAAAGTTTGAGCGCAGCATCTTGGGACATGTGGTCTTCACCTCACAGCTGGTCTCTGTGTGCTCAGGGATGGGATTGTCAGTTCTTTCTTTAACCACATTAGGGTGCTGCTGACCCGGGGGCCAGCAGCTGAACAAAAGCTTCTCCCCCCTCCCTCCACTGGGGGAAGGAGTGGCCCTGCTGCCATCTCCCTTAAAGAACTGCCCATCCCTGAGCTGTCCGCATCAGGAGCGCCATTTAGCCTGGCGTTTCTTCGCGGGCTGCGGGGCTGGAGCGGACTGGGGCGCCTTTCTTCGGCGAGGCCCGGGTGGAGGCTGCTGCTGGGGTGGCGTTCGAGGGGTGGGAGCCACTGGAGGGAGCCACCCTTGGCGGCGAGCAGACTGAGCTGACTGCGCAGGCGGCTAGGTGGAGGCAGCAGCTGGCCGCTGGGGCAGTATGGGCTTGATAGCCTCAGTCTGCTTCTGGGCGGCTGTTGGGCAAAGGTCTCAACCGCGCCACCCGAATAGCCCAGCCTGGGATATGGGAGCGTCAAGGAACCGGGTTCGCTCACCTTCGCACATATTAGCCAGGTTGAGCCACAGGTGTCTCTCCTAGACCATAGCTGTGGACATCACCTGACCCAGGGATGGGCCACCTTGGTCGCCCGGAGAGCGAGGTTGGTGACGGCACACAACTCATCTCCGAGTCCTGGATCAGCCCTGCCCTCGTACATGTCACAAAGCAACTTGGCCTGGTAGGCCTGAACAGTTGCCATGGCATGCAAAGAGGCAGTGGCCTGCCCCGCAGCTCTGTAGGATTTCGCCACCAGAGCTGATGTGAATCTACAGGCCTTGGAGGGGTGCTTAGAATCACTGCGCCAGGTCGATGCAACTGTGTCCTTAGAGTGCTTTGCCACAGAGCGCTCGACCGGGGGGGCCCCAGTGTACCCTCGAGCTGCGGCCCCATCGAGGGCAGTGAAGGTGGAGAAGGCTGCAAAAAGATCGAAGGGAAGACAACAGGGTCTTCCAGGACCGTGCAAGCTTGGAAATAAAAGTATTTGGGGGTACGGGACAGCATGACGGGTGTCCTCAAGCACCACCCCCAAAAACCAATCATTCAGCCTTGAGCGCTCAGGTCGGGCGGAGGGTTCCACTCCAACCCAAGGCTCGCAGCTGCCCAGGAGAGCATGGCTGTCAAATCTGGGTCCGAATCGGGCAATGCTGCACCACCCGGAGGCGGCAGCACAGCCAAATCATCATCCTCAAATGACTCCAGCCCACCTTTTGATGCGGCGATCGACATCTCCTTGTCCTCCACGTCACCAAGCGAGGCAGTCGGGGCGGCTTGGGCCAGCACCGATGTACTCGCCTGAGTGGACGGCGGGTTCGGTGCATTTAGAGGGGGTGTGGGCCGAGGCATGAGCATTGGGGCTTTGTTTCACACCGTCACCCTCAGGTCACCCTGGCCACCAGCCCAAGTGCCGCCTCTCGTGGAGACCGCAGATTGGGGTGTGGCAGAGGGGACTCTCACTCCGGAAGCTGCACGGAGTTCACTGAGTCTTGACCGTAACACCGAGATGGGCATGTTCCCGCAGTGGGAACATGACTCATCCACTAACACTGCCTGAGCATGCAAAGCCCAAACACATCAGACAATGATATTGCCCATCGGAAGGCGGAAGAGACCGACCACACCCAGAAGCACACGGGCGAGATATCCTGAAAAGGACGTGCCACATGTGAGATCTTTTGTGAGAGAAAACCTTGCAGTCGATGCTGAAGCGCCCAGGGAACCGCACACCAGCTGGATGCAGACTGCTGCAGATCAGCAGGCAGGAAGTATGCGATCGCTGGAACGCGCCGTCACACCAACACCGACTGGAAGGCTGCTCATCTCAAAGAAGCTGACAGAGTTTTAGAAGGCTTTGAGTGAAGAGTGTATGTGCTGTTGGCTTCAAGGCAGAAACATAATGTGATCATGCCAGCGTACTTCCTGTTATACTGACGCGGGAGGGGCAGAGTCCGCTAGGCAAATTCCGCATGCCCATAGCATTGGCACTGCCATTGGGCGCTTTCTTAGATCTTGAAGCTGATAGGCTTCTAAGCAAAACCCCCATTCGTCAGTCACTGATGTTACTCGGTGTGACTGAACGAAAGGGAACTAATGCTTCACACATCTCTTCTCATCAGTGAAAGTTGAGATTCACCTGAGATACATTTTTTTAATTTAGGAGACATTTTCAGGAAAACAAAGTTTAAAAAATATGTATAAAATTAGCTTGACAGATTTTGACAACTAGTTCAACATTTTTCATGTAATGACTCAAGCAATGAAATGAGGACTATAAGTTTTATATGGAATGACTATTCAGCATTTACAAGAATAGTTCATTTTGACTGACATGACATAAGCAATTGATAATGTTATAAAACAGCAGAGTTGTATGAAAGCAATTGATGCATGTCCAAAAGCATTTGCAAGTTGTTGGAAGGAATGAGAAACTGCTACTATGATGTCCACAAATGACTAATGTTGTGGAGGTTGAACTAACTGTTGTGCAAATGAAAATATAGTGTTGTGAGAAATGCACCAAAGCGACTGAGAAAAACTAATTTATGTACAGCAGATTTATGTACCATCATTATGTTCTCTAATTTACAGCTTAGTTTAATATCAAAATGGATGAAATGTTAGACTTCATTTTCAAGTAAGGGAAACACATTATTATTATATGTAGCATTTTGTTTTGAAATCATACAGTCACAGAGTACAGTACAAATATACAGTCAGAGAGAGATGAAAACAAGATACATACGTATAGTGCAATTTTCTCCATAGTATCCTGTTCTTGTGCAGTCACATTCATATCTGTCCAGGCCATATCGAACACAAATCCCTCGGTTTTGACAAGGGTAATAGCAACAAGGATTCACTAGAAAACAAGCCATAATACAGTCAAAGTTATAAAAGGTTTCATTGATGTTATGATGACCATTAACATGATCCTCCCCGGCGCTCCCCAATTTTATTTACTACAGAATTTATAGCATAGTTTAGATCTGAGATTATATCTGCACGTTTACGCAACCATTATAACATGCCTCATCCGGGTATCATGTGTTTTTATATGCAGCTCTGAGGATTTCCAGGATTTTTTTCTTTTTCTTACACCCTAACTATCAGTATTGTACATTGAGTTGTTAAATTATGCTTTCTCATAATACTATTAAGTTATTCTCAATCGGAATGAGACAACAGGATTTCCCTGATACATCTTATTCATAAATACAAGACACATCATATCTTTGCTCATGGCTCAAGCGGAATGACCCTTTATACGTCTCTTGACAACATTATGACAGACAGCCTAAAAATAGAAAAAGTTTTGAATGAAATGTGGTTACTGTGCATGAATTGCATGGCAGATAACCAGAATCTTCCACTCACTCCAGTAAGGTTACTTCCCATCATTGCTTTATAGAACAAATTTCCTCTAGCTCATGCACATGCAACAGTGAACTGAGAAATATCTGGAAAAATTTAGGATAACTACTAATATATTTACAAAACACAAAAATCCTACACTTCAGTGATTCAATAACCTTAACTGTAAACAGAGAGACTGACCCAAAGATAACATACACAACTACCAAACCAAGATCAGACTTGTTCGTTGCTGCTTACGCATACCTCCATGAGGAAGAAAAGAAAAGGAGTCATGCTGGAAATTTGATAAACTATTTGAAACTGTAGTGATTTAACATTTTTTTTAATACTCAATACGCAAAATGTTTGTTTCTTATATCCATATAAATCTTTTTTATGCCTTTTTGAGCCTTTAGGCGTATATGATTAAACAATGGAACTTAATGAAAGCTATAATTTCAGGTTCAAAATGTAATGTATGTTAGAGGTTATATATGATCATGTGTCTATGATAGGTGAAAAAAACTAACAGGAAATTGTTAGGCATGCTGGGGGAAAAAAACGAATTTGAGATAAAATATAGAGAAATTAAAATGAAAAAATATTCTCACAATCTATTGAAAGCACACAACTGAATGGATTTAGTTCAGATATTAGGATTTAGTTTAGCCACAATGGTCAGTTTACCTGACCAATCTTTTTTTTTTTTTTTTTTTTTTTTTACCATAACACAAGTAGGCTAATGGAGATATTTACGAGTAGCCTACCTGATGAAGTTGGGGTTTCTTCACCATCACACAAGGAGAGACTCAGCAGCAGGATAAACGTCCACTTCAGGAAAAAGTTAAACGCTGCAAAGCAAAATATCTGATAGGTCTTGCCACACAAGTTGATATGCGTAATGAAAGACTAATAGATTTAAAATTGTTAGTTGCTCACCTTTCATTGCAGTTTACGATTACAACGCGAAAGCACAAAGATCTCAAAAAGTGGGCTTAAAAAGGAAAGAAACTCCAAATAAATAATTCCATGTGGTTTATCTTCCCATGCCGAAGTCAGCTTGTTCACTGAGAATCGCGGAGGCTATTAGCAGACTGATAAGAAAATCGTTCAAATGGAACTTTAAAGCGAAAATGCAAACATTATATCAGGAAACTCCACCCTGTCGCCTCAGACCAAACCCGCAAATAAAACACAAACGCAACATAGAAAAGGCTCTCGCCTTGTAACAATTTAGAACTAAGTTTTGAGAAGTAATTGAGGAAAAAAAAAAAGAATTTACTGCTGCGCCACCGTGTGTCTGAATCTGTTGAGCAACACGCTTACACATAACGGTAGTTGCCAGGGTTTGCGGTTTTCCCGCACAATCACCACGGATGCTTCTCTTTACTGCTGAAATCTATTCAGCACCACATGAGAAGGATGAGGAAGAGAGCATGTCTAAAAGAAAGCAGCCCTGAGATTGTAGGCTAGAACTACACACACACACACACACACACACACACACACACACACACACACACACACACACACACACACACACACACACACACACACACACACACACACACACACACACACACACACACACACACACACACACACATGATATATAATGATTTATAAGTCTTTTGAAAAGTGGGGACCGCTGGCTTGACTGCAATATTGTGAAATATTATTCAAATGTAACTGTTTTCTATTTGAATAAAGTGTAATATGTCCTGTGATTTAAAGCTGTATTTTTAGCATCATCACTCTGGTCTTCAGTGTCACATGATCATTCAGAAATCATTTGAATATGATTATTTGCTGCACAACAAACATTTATGATTATTATCAATGTTGAAAACGATTGTTTAATCATTAGAAAGTTCAAAAGAACAGTATTTATCTAAAATAGAAAGGGCTCAAAAGGAAATCTGAAATAGAAAGGACTCAAAAAGGCTCATGTCACACCCCTATTCATCTTTCTGCATTGGCTACCATTCGCTGCCTGCATAAAATTCAAAGCTCTGACTCTTGCTTATGGATCCCCCCACAAGCTCCGCACCCGCATACTTCGACTCGCTCCTACGAGTCTACACCCCCACTAGAAGCCTTCGCTCAGCTAACGAGCAGAGGCTTGTAGTACCATCTCAGAGAGGCATGAAATCCCTCTCCAGGACTTTTTCATTCACTGTTCCTGGTTGGTGGAACGATCTTCCATCCTCCATACGCACAACAGATTCACTCACTTCATTAAAAAGACAGGTAAAAACTCATCTCTTCCATGAGCACTTAATCTTATCATAAAAAATGTAATTAAAAAAATTCTAACCCTTCCTCTATTTTCTCTTTTACCATCCTTTTCTGGTTTCTGCGACCCTGAGTAATATCCAAATCTTTGTATTTTGGGGCACTTTTTTTGCGTTGCAGGCTTGCAGCAAATCAGCATATGAGAATGATTTCTGAAGGATCGTGTGACACTGAAGACTGGAGTAATTTAGCTGAAAATTCTTTCGAATCGGCTTTGGCCGCAACTATGGAAGACTTGGAGTTAAGCTTTTCTTTGAAAAAAAGAACGAGAAAGGAATTCTTAAGAAAGCAAGATGTGTTCGGAGTTTTGCCGACCGGATATATCGAATGTTTAATCTATCAACTAGCTCTGCTTCACGTGGCTCTGGTTGGTTGTACGGCTATCTAGTTGCGTGCAGAGGGAATTTGAAAGACAACCGTTTATCCCGTCCCTTCGGATCTTGATGTGGGTCTGGCTTGTCAGGCAAAAAAATGCAGCATTGGTGAGTAGAAGAGACTTCTTTAAAAACAATCAGATTTTCAAAACAAAAAAGTTTCCAAACTTTTGACTAGTAGTGTATATATATATTTAATCCAGTTTTTGATTGGACTGGACACTGATTGGACCCTGGAAAATTGGGCTAGTATTCATTCCATTTTGAGTTGTCAGTGGTCTAGAAATATTTCTGGGACCTGGCAACCCGACTATGTGCAGTCAAAACCTAATATGGACTCAGTGAATGATCTCCTTATAAACAGTGATTTTATCAGCGGAACAGTGATTCATAGAGAAGAATCAGCAACAGGACAATGTAGTTTAATCATAACAATAAAAGTGAAGATGCACAACTGATGACTGGTTACAAAGTGTTTCAGATTGTACATTAGGGGAGACTAGGGATGCTTGTAAAAATGTTTTCCTTTCTGTCTATATCTTGGAGTACTTTTAAGCCAGTGTTCAAAATGTGATTTAAACTAGTTATAAGTGTCTGCTATTACATGATATAGCTTTTACCTTTGCCACCCATACAGAAAATGTGTGCATGCTTTCGATTCAAACACAAGAAGTGAAATGTTACAATTCACCCCATAGTCTGGGTTGTAACATACCCTGCAAGGCAAGGCAGTTTATATAGCACATTTAATACACAATGCTAATTCAAAGTACTTTACATGGAAATGAATTAAAAGCCTGGGGTGAGATGGAGCATTATGATATCCACAATTTAAATAAAAAAAAACACATATAAATTTAACATAATTTTCATCCTTTTAATGTTAACCATGTAGCCATGAACTAGCTCAGGTTACAGCTAACAGCTAAAACATTAGCACTAACAACTTGAACAATATCTACACAGACACAAACATAGTTAAAATTTCTACAAAGCCAAAATTCTCATAACAAAAATAAACAAAGTAAAAATTGTTAGAACTGACCTGTGTTGCAACAATCCACGGTCTCCCCCACAGTATTTTTTTTTTACAAAGTCTCCAAAAAAGTATTACACAATTCCAATAAGCAAAGTTTTGTTAGTTCAGAGAAATATCTGTTTGTGGTCCGAACAGCCACACTTTAAAAATTACTTTACAACAACAACAAACACTTTACTATACGCATATAGTAAAGTGTTTGTTGTTGTTGTAAAGTAATTTTTATTACTTTACCATGGGATAAATGTATAATACTAAGTCTAGTGAATACACAATACATATCAATACAAATTACAAATACCAATGCTGAAGTTTCCACAAAACATATGCAGTACATTTAACTGGAAATATTAACATTTTTTTACTTTAGGCATCCTGTTCCAGCAGGTGATTTTAACATGATTCAAAATCATTGCTCACCATTCTGGTTGTAGGCCGAGGCTTCAGGGACTGCCCCCTTTTCTAAAAGTAAAAAGAACATGACATGCATCTAATATTCAATGAGAATTTAGTCAAAGACAGTACTAATTAAAACTTTGTTCCATCAGAACTAAGCATAAAACAAACTTGGAGAAAAGTATGTGTTTAATTGAAATTGTTCACACACTTATCGGTTTCGGAACTGAACAACACATTGTACTGAAAAAAATGTCCCCACTAAATGGCTTCTAGCTGTTTGACAACAGTTAAAAGGGACTCTCAAGTAAAAAGCCATCCCAGCTTTTACGATCAGGATTTTTACAATCTCTGTCTGCTCCGCCGCCCAACTAAACTCTTCAGCCCCTCAGGGTAAGTCTCATAAATTACCCTATTGTAAACATGCCCCGTTCATCCCTACCGCAGAATTGCAGAACATAACAAATAACATCTTGTTCCATCACTTTCAGCTACTGGTTCAAGGTTCAATTTGATGTTCCATCATTGATCAAATCTCCATGCACTTTTATCTCCCAATGTGTTGCCTTATGGAGATTTAACTTCATAATTGAATTCCTGGATATATAGATATAAAGCAGTTCTTCTGAAAAGCCATCAGACCTGTATGATGCTATCAGCTGACAAGTCTATCCAGCACCACAAAACTCTGAGGCGTAACAGGATATTCCTGTTGAATAGATGATGTGCTTTATCATTACAGAGCTGCTACACATATTCAGACCCAAATGTTTGTGGAATAACTGACTATCTGATCAACAGGACACTGCATGTAAACACCTCTCTGGCATTCAGCTGGTTACTGGAAGCACTGTGTGTAATTGATGGCTCATTTTTCAAATACCTTTCCAATATTACAGATTTTTGGCAAGGCAATTGATTACACTTCTCAAGAACTTTGTTATGGTCTTAAACTTTTTATGGTCTTAAAAAAGATAGATAGATAGATAGATAGATAGATAGATAGATAGATAGATAGATAGATAGATAGATAGATAGATAGATAGATAGATAGATAGATAGATAGATAGATAGATAGATAGATAGATAGATAGATAGATAGATAGATAGATAGATAGATAGATAGATAGATAGATAGATAGATACCAAAATCTTTAATGTTGAGATTTATTTGAGACAGACATGATATGCTAGCTGGCAATGCCACAATGCTTGCATTGAATTTCCTGCTTATGTTCTTTGATGATGGCCTTATTGCTTTTGACTGACAGCTGAAATGTACACTGGCTGTCTCCAATCCTGAACATTTCAAGTCATCCTAATTATGGGCTGTTCTTTTATTGAACATGATAATAATTCTGAAGGGCAGAGGTTAAGAGTGTAATCGATAATAATTCTGTTATAATTGGACCTAAGTGTAGCATTAGCTTTGTGTGAACAAGTGGCATTTGGTGACAAGGCTTTTAAATCTCAGTCTCCTTATCGCTTCAGGTAGGCTATCCTCGCGCACAGAAATGGTAAGCTACAATTCATGTTAGTTTCGTTTATTTTAAGCCATTGGACTGCCAAACCAAACAAAATATAATTTATTACGAAATATATTTTATTTAACGTAGCTCTTCCAAAGTCTAACAATCATTGTCGGAGTTTGAGGGAATAAGGGTCTGTTTTGACATCAAGGTGTTCATCGATGTCGTCTTCATTCATATGCGCGCGCTGCGGGACTGACATAGTGGACCGACAAGTGCTGAAGGTGCTTATGGACCTCAACGACGGCGAAAGATTAGTGATAATACATTTGTTAACAAATAATATACATTTAATGCTATAATAACGAAGAATGCAACAAATACAAATATTTTTTGAGCGTTTAATATAATATTTGACCTACTCTCATTTCTTCTCGCAGGTGAATGGATTAACGTGGCATCTAAAATGTTTGCAGTGCTCGGTGTGCACAGTGTCCTTGGGTCACCACAACAGCTGCTTTGTCAGAAACAAAGAGATTTTCTGTAGAACGCATTATAACAGGTAAAGTGTTTAACCCTTTAACTGTCACCCCCTTTTTGAAAATAGACATGAAAAAAACCCAGTATCAAAACTTAAATAGCTGTAATTTAAGAATGCATTGGAATATAAACCTCCGTTTGTTCTGCAGATTATTGCTGAAGTTAAAGCAATTCAAAATATAAAATAGAGAGTATAAAAAGGTTATAGAAGTTTAAATAAACTGTAAATAAAAATATTTTACTAAATATTTTTATTTTATATATATTTTACAAAAAAGTTTTAATCTAAAATTACTATAAAATCAAAGCCATGTGTCTAACCAAGTTGTGTTCCAAATTTGAAGTTGATAAACACAAAAATTACAAAAGTTGAAGTTCCCATGAGATTTTGTTTAGGCGCAGTACTAAAAATAGCCACAGGGTATAATCCACATTCAATTGATTGTTTTGTTTTTTGTTGCATTTTCCTGTAAATTTCTGCCCAAATATCACTTCTATCACAAAACAATCACCAAATATGGAACCTTGAGACTCTGACCTTTTCGACGATATGTGTTTTGTCAAAATTAAAAAAAGATATTGATATATAGTTAATCGTTCCCCCCAAGTTTTCCTCCAGTTCTGAGGATTTTCATAATTTATTTACATTAAGTGACAACAATATTTCAGCACACTTACGAAGCATTGCTGTGTTTTTAAATCGCAGCTCAAAACACATTTATTTTATGTACTATTATGTTGTTACTTTCTGTTGTCCATTGCTGTTTTTACTGGAAAGCGCCTTGTGCTCCTTTTGGTTGTTGTAAGGCGCTATATAAATAAAATTGAATTGATTGATTGAATACTGTTTAGGGTCCAATTCTATTAACTAGTTACTTATTAGCATGCATATTACTGTTATATTTGCTCTTTATTATTACTTGCTGTAGGACATATAAATGTCTTATTCTGCATGACCAAATCCCCAATCCTAATCAATATATACCTAAACTTAATAAAATACCTTACTAACTATTAATAAAAGCACAAATAGTATAGTTAATAGTGAGAATTGGAACCTAAACTAAAATGTAACCCTGTATGTGCTTCGTAAAAAAAATCAACTGTAAACTGTATTTGCTCATTTTAAAATTAACATAAATCTTTCAGTTTATAAATGGTTAATCTTAATTAAGTTAATCTTAATGATAAAACAATGCACATTATAATATAATATAATATGTTAACTTATAATAAGGATTTAACGTCAGGACTTTCACTAATGTCCTCTGCATAACAGTATTTTAAACAACAATAAACTTTTGTTTAACTTACTTATTATTATTTTTATATATAAATGTGGAGCCAAATGTATAAAGTGCAAAATAAATTAAATTACTGAAAAAGAAGAAAACCAAAGTTCAGAAAAATAAATTATGGTGACAAATGTCATGATTAGAATGATGTACCAGTAAGAAAATCATACATTTTCTTTTCAGTACCTTTGGCATAAAATGTGTTGGATGTGGCCATCAAGTCAGCGCACTCGACTGGGTTCGGAGGGCAGGAAATGGCATATATCATCTCACCTGCTTCGCTTGCTTCTTCTGTAAAAGGCAACTTTCTACAGGGGAGGAGTTCGGCTTGATGGAGAACCAGGTTCTCTGTCACATTCATTACAACGTAATGCTACTAAACCTACAGAACATGTCAGACAATGGTAATTTTTTTTAATTTAATTTAATTTCATACGCAAAATCAACGGAAAACAATATCTAATAACAACAACCTCTCGAGAATGCATACTATGAGGCACATTTGTATCATAACAGGGAATGATTTGTACAGAGCCTTACCCATGCAGTATCTCTCACCGCCCAAAAGACCTCGTACATCATTCACCTCAGAACAGCTACAGGTACGTTTAGATGCTTTTTCTCCACCTGTGGTAAAAGAGGGAATGGGACTTTAATAGCTACTGCATTCATGTGCTCCATGGTCCTAAACCACAAATAAATGCTTACTGCTCATAAATCTTTGCATATGTGTATTTGATTAACACAGATCATGCAAACCCACTTCATCCAAGATAAGAACCCTGATGCACAAACTCTGCAGAGGCTGGCAGACATGACTGGGCTGAGCAGAAGAGTCATACAGGTACATAACTTTTTATTTTAATTGAATAATATGTAAACAAATTAAATAATTATATAATTATATATATATATATATATATATATATATATATATGTGTGTGTGTGTGTGTGTGTGTGTGTGTGTGTGTGTGTGTGTGTGTGTGTGTGTGTGTGTGTGTGTGTGTGTGTGTGTGTGTGTGTGTGTGTGTGTGTGTATATATACACATAAAAAAAATGAATTGTAACCTCTAGTACTGAATTCCTAGGTTTGGTTCCAAAACTGTAGAGCCAGACAGAAGAGGAACCCAATTCATGACAGCTTTCCTCCATTGGACAGACCCCAGACCTCTGCAGGGCCCTTTCTGACAGATAACCAGTACTTCAGACCTGAGACTCACTGAGAATGTACACCTTTTCACCATATAATGCACTTCTTGAGAAGTGTGATCCTTTATGTGGAGAGTGTTTGATTTAAGTGCTGATTGTATAAAAATTTGAGTTCTGTAAGATTTATAAATTATTTATTTTTTGTTTAGCACTGAATTGATCAAAAATGACAGTCAATATATCCGTAATCCATAAAAATATGCATGTTAGAATGATTTCTATGACACTGAAGATTACAATGCAGCATACATAAGAGAACATTATGTTGCTGACCTCGAACAATAATGTACCACTTTTAAAAAGATAACTTTTATTAGCAGTCTATTAGGAAACATCTTTCTGTTTAGATGGTTCTGTGTTTATTTATTTATTATATTTACAACTGTCTTTTTAAGAACACATTGAGTTGAAATTATTTTTGAAAGTTATTATATGATTGACTGGAAATTGTGAAAAGGGTGTCTCTTTAATAGTGTCTCTTTAATATTATAATAATGAACACATTTTTAACATCTTTAATAGTCAGTATGTCCAGTGCAAATTGATGCCAAAAATTGCTCAAAATGTGATATGGAAAAGAAAAAGAAGTGTGAAACATTGCTATCTGATTGGAAAAGGCTTTTCTAACTTTTCATGTAGTTGTGAAATTAAATGTATTATTTTCATCTTATTTATTCACTTTCCCGAAAAAAAAAGAGAGAGAGAAAAAGAATACCAATCTTGACATCTTTCTGTGTAGTCTCTGTCTTTTCTGGATGTTAAAAATTGGGACAATTTTCTAAATGCATCTCAAAATCCTCAGCCCTGGCGACATTTGCACTCTAGCAAAAATAGTCAATCATCTGTCAATTCATCTAATGACCCAGTATAATACAGCCATCAAGGTCTTTTATTCACTCATGTTCGTTGGTATGTAATAATTCCAGTGGATGTTGAAAGTCTTCAATTTTGTCTGTGTGTGTTTAAGGGCAATCACAATTTATATAATGTCCAATCAAATAATGACCATTAAACTACTGAGCAGTGAGCATTTCAATGCTAACCAGGCAGGCAGTGTCAGGCACTGAATACTGCATGATGCATTGATTTACTGCACTGTCCATTAATGTCACCATTTCTAAAAAGAATCTGAAAAGCTTGTATTGATTTGGACACACTTAAGCCTTACAATAAGTCACAATGGTCAAACACACATTTAAAACAGCTTGTCCTTCCTTATGGGTTATTTCTTTCCTGCAGTGCATCAGCGCAAACCATACAATTTTCTATGATCAATTTTTAAAGCATACATGTTTGTTTGTTTTTTTGTAATATACAATACCGTCCAAAAGTCTGAGGCCGGTAAGATGTTCTATTGTCTTTGAAAGAAGACTGCATTGGTTTAATAAAAAATACAATAAGAACAGCAATATTGAGACATTTTACAATTTAATTTATTTTAAAATGCCATTTATTCCTGTAATGGCAAAGCCATCAAAAATATTTTTTTTGTTGCTAAATTCATGTTTTAAAAAAATAAAAATAAATGTCTGGTCACAACTGGAACACAGGGAGGTTTCTGTGCTAAGCAACCATCTTCATTTATCTGCAGTCTGACAACAGAATATACCATATTTTAATATAGTTTATATATGTATAAATAATAGATAACCCTTTTATGATGTGTGCAACAACAACAACAACAAAAAAAAAATTATGAGCTATTAAAAAAGCCTATCATTTCTGAACTTTGACATCATTGTTGTGTTAAGATGACAGTATCAGGAAATACATGTGTGTGGTTGTCACAGGGTTGTTTTGGTGTTGGATTCATGTTTTATGTTTCAAGGTTTTCATGTTCACTGGCCCTGTCCCAAATGGCACACTTCATGTGCACTTTCGGTCTTGTGGACTTACAATGGCCATTGCATGCGCATGTTCGTTAAGTCCACAAAGTGTCCCATTCATCATTAAAGCTTAAAGAAGGGTGCTCGTGAGCGCCCCCTTTTGCGAACGTTATGCGCCCTTGATGCGCACTTCAGCGGATCCCGTAAGTTTGCCACACTGTAATTGGTTGCTGTCAATCTATATCAAAGGTAAATAACAGATATTAGCATTTCAATAAGTTGGTAATTTAATATTATTTCAGTTAAATATTTTTTTACCGTAATTGTTTATAGTGCACTGTGTACACATTATTATTACAATATAAACTTTCAAATTATATGATTTTGAACTGTAAAATAAACAGTTTTTAGCCGTAATTACCACATTATAAACCTTTAAATTATATCCTGCTGTCCCATAAAATCTAAATTGTTACTGCTGTATTTTTTATGGTGAAGTTCTGGCAACCACAGCTGCCATTTTTTTTACCATAAATTTGATGGGTATTTTTTTACAGTGTACAGTTTTGAATGGTAAAATAAACGGTTTTCAACTGTGATTATTACATTATAAACCTTTAAATTTTATGTTGTTGCCCCGTAAAAACTAAAACGTAACTGCCGTATTTTTTACGGTACAATTCTGGCAACCACAGCTGCCGTTTTTTTACCGTAAATTTCACTGGATTTTTTTTACACTGCAGCTATGCAGAGGACTTCTACCCGGCAGTCAAAGCGCCATTACGTTGTAAAAGTGCAGACTCAGAGGAAAACCGAGAGGGTTTAGGGTGCCATTTGGGACATGGCCACTGTCATATTTTGTCATGCACTTCCTGGTTTCATCATGTGGTCTATTGTCATGTGATTCCATGCCCACATGTGTTCCTGCCTCGTGTTCCTGTGTCATGTTGTCATTGGTTTATGGGTTGATCATTGTTCACAGGTGTCCCTTGTCTTGTCATTAGCCCTTGTGTATTTAAGCCCTCCTGTTAGCCATAGTCTTTTGTCTGATATTGCATGTTGTAACCCACGGGTGCTGAGTCTAAGCTAAGTCAAACAGACTTAGACATGTCTAGTCAAGTTTGTTCAATCCAATCCAATCCAAGTCAAGTCTTTGTTTTATATTTTGATTTATGTTAAGTTTTCAATAAACTGCACTTGGGTTCTCAACCTCGTCGCCTCAGTGGAACTCGTTACAGAATAACTGCTCGCCAATATGAACCCAGCAGTTTGCCTCCTACGCCTCTGCCAAGGCCATCAATCCATTAAGGACTACGTCCAGGAATTTTGTGAACTTTGCCATTGCCGCTGTGGCTCCAGCCCACAAGCCCACGTACAGGCTCCAGCCTACGAGCCCACGTACAGGCTCCAGCCCACGTTCATGCTCCAGCCCATTAGCCCACTCCGGCTCCAGCCCACGAGCCCGCTCTGGCTCCGGCTCCAGCCCATGAGCCCGCTACGGCTCCAGCCAACTTCCATGCTCCAGCCCACGTCCAGGCTCCAGCCCACATCCAGGCTCCAGCCCATGAGCCCGCTACGGCTCCAGCCAACTTCCATGCTCCAGCCCACATCCAGGCTCCAGCCCAAGAGTCCGCTCTAGCTCCAGCCCCCGTCCAGGCTCCAGCCCATAAGCCCATTCCAATCTGCCAAGAGCCCGCTCCAGCTTCGGCCCACAAACCGGCTTCACCCCATGAGCCCATAGCTACCCCCAAGAAAATTTTGGCACGAAGGCCATGCTGCCGGGGCCCCTTGAACTGACGTTACCGCCATGGCCTCTTGAACTGCCATTACCACCATGGGTCCAGGTCTGCCCACGCTACCAGTCCCATCCCAGCCATGCCAGGGTCCTTGTCCGGTGCCTTGGCATGGGCCTGGCCCACCATCCCTCCCCAAACTAATTTAAATACTTGTATAAAAGTTACAAAGTGGCTGTCACTTTAAGGCTGAATGCACAGATCCAATACACTGATACACATCTGATATTCTCCCAACTGTTTATGTTCACTTAAGACAAAATCAACTTTGTTTATGTGAATACTCATTAAAAAATTAACCCTTTGACATTCGTCTTAATTCAAAAAAATGCTAGGAAATCATTGAACCTCACAAGACCCTACAAGAGTAATTCCTAATAGGCTTTCTGCAAAAAACCCAAAAAGCCTTTCAGAGCTGCTACAGAAACAACTTTCGACTTTGAGGACCTAGATAGAAATGTAGTGGAGTAAAAAGTACAATATTTGTCTTTCAAATGTGTAGTTAAAGTCATAAGTTTCCAGAAAAAATAATACTCAGGTAAACTACAGATATTCAAAAAGTGTACTTAAGTACAGTTCTCAAGTAAATGTACATAGTTACTGTCCACCTCTGTACATTATAAATGAACATTTGCTTCATAATAGAAGTTTCCTTTTAATACCACACTAAAATATGTGAAGAAAACTGTGGTCTTATTTGTGACCTGTGTGGTTAATGCATCCTTGCTGAATAAACGTATTAGTAATAGCCATTACATTGATAAGAGTTAATTGGCTCTTTTATCCATGAACAAGGACAGTGCAACTTTGCAATTTCAGTTGTGCCCACATGATGGTGCTGACTATTTACAATAATGCATGTTATTTGTGATGGAAGGGTCACCTGATATTTCTATTTAGTCATGGTTGCTATAGTACACGGTTTACATCAAAGTACCATGCTGGCGTCACCAACTTATGCACCACCATTACTTCACAGGTATGTAAATGGTGTACTACTTCACAGAATACCACAGTTTTACCATAGCACTTTTTTTTGGTTTGCTATAGGGTTATGAAAAATGAAAAACACCAAGAATCAAATCTTGAATCTCAATTCAATAATTTTCTGCCACAGTGTGTGTTAACTAGCTAATCAGGTCAACCCCCCCCCCCCCCCCAACAAAAAAATATAAACTTTTCTCATAGGTTTTGCCTTTCTGCACTCTCTCACTCTCTTCATTGTTTGAGCTTCTTCCTGGCCAGTGAGGCTTTGGAGGACCGTCTCTGTGTGGAGCACAGTTCTCACGTTACAGATCTTTGTACCTGCACTGAATAGTGTCAATGTACAGAAATGGACTTTTCCCACTTCTCTAAAGCAAATCAGGTTACACCAGATTTAGAAAAAAAATGTGTTATGGTTATTACAGCACACCCTGTCCCACAGTGGATATGAAGTCACTTCTATTATAAACCATAATTGTCAATCTTAATTTCACCCAAAATGACAATTCTGTCATAATTTTCTCACTATTATGTCCTTCCAAACCTTTCTAATGTGGAACATAAAAGAAGGTCAAAATAGACAATGGACCCTTTTGATATTCATTGTATTAACCTTTTCCAGAAATGCTGTGTGTAATTCTTACTGTCTTTTAGCAAAGCTTTCATGAAAGCATCACAATTTGTTACTGACAATTTTCAAAATCAAATGTGCAATGTAATCTGTGTATGGTGCCTTGGGAAAACATCATTGTGTGTGTTTTTTTTCTTTTTTTCTCTCTCTCTTCAGTCAGGAAAAATCCTTTACCTGTGTAGGGATGTGATTGGCTGGCAATAGGCTTCCATAGTCAACAGCTCTTCAGGAGGAGTCCAAGCATATATAACACCTGAACAACTACAAATAGAAGCCTCCAGTTCTTCTCCGGACAAAACCGCACACAGGCGCTGCACTACATTTGGATACAATACATGTAAGTATTATATTCTATATTTACAAAGTTTCTTCTTTGTTTTCAACCAAATTACCTTTTTTTTTTTTGTTATGTAAAGTGATTTTGTCACAAATTTTGTTACAATCTGTAAATTTGCAAAATGCAATTCTTCACTGCAGGTAAAAATGGAGAATTAATTGGATTCTGGGTTTTCTTAAAGTTTCCATATAACATAAATGAACTACAAGCTGAATTCAGAGTATAACAGCCAATGAATATGCATTTACCAACAGATCACATACAGAAACTCTTGTTCTGCAAGCACAATGACCTCCAGCTTCTCTATGCACAGTCATACTCTTGGACGGCAGTCGTCTTTCTCCAGCATGTCTATGCGTGATTTTGGGGTTCGAGGACGCTCCAAAGTCCCAGTGTCCCTCTCCTCAACCAGTAGCCTGTCCTTGTCTCGTTCCACCTCTTTGGGAAATGGCCTAAACCTCCTAAGCAACCTCTCGGTGAATGGTCTGGGAGTTGGTGCCAGTGAGAAGGAGACCATGCAAGGTCTAAACGACAGACTTGCCAGCTATCTGGAAAAGGTGCGCTCTCTGGAGAAGTCTAACGCTGACCTGGAGGTGAAGATTAAACAGTTGATGCTCGAGCGATCACCCAAGGGTCACGACATTGAGGGACTGATGGCTCAAGCACATGCGATCGGACTAGAGGTTCGATTATCTAGTGGAATGTTTACTGCTTTGGTTAAAATTGTCTCGTAGACTGGAATGATCAGTGGTGTCATTACAGACAGTTACACAAACTTCTGCTCTCTAGGTGAGGAAAAAGACGTTGGAGAACGCTCGTATAATGCTGGAGATTGACAATGCCAAGCTTGCAGCAGATGACTTTAGGGTCAAGTGAGTGTTGCTCTTTTTGTTCCTTCTTGTAATCCCTGAGAAAGATTGATTATGAAATGCATTCTACCATTTTGTTGTAATTTCTAGGTTTAATTGGTATATTCTTTTTTTATAAACAGATGGGAGGCAGAAGCTACCCTTTGCCAGTCGGTTGAGAGAGACTGCCATGCTCTGAGACGAGCCAAATCTGATCACGATCAAATCATCGCAACCCTCAGAGGAGACCTGGACAGTCTGAAAGAGGAGCTCTATTTCCTGAAGAAGAACCATGATGAGGTTAAACACACAACTGACATGAAAAAAAAAACATGCTCTTTTTTTATATTCAGTGTTTATAAAGTTTGTACATCCATTTTTGTATGCTGTACAATATGGACCTATTTACAGCACCTTAAAAGGATTTACATGTTTAGAAAAATATAAAACATATGTTAATATTTATTGCCCTACTCCTAATCACTTCTCAACAATGTAAAACTGCAATAGGCAGATAAACATGATGATGATGTTAGTTGGAATATCCTATTACATCGATGTTTTGAGCAAGATCATGTTGCCTTCACAGTAGTTAAATATCAATATAGCACATATAGCAACACCCATATCAAACTGTTTTCTTTAGATAACCAGTGTGTAAAATACACACGTAAACACACACACACACACACACACACACACACACACACACACACACACACACACACACACACACACACACACACACACACACACACACACACACACACACACACACACACACACACACACACACACACACACACACACACACCCCATGTCCATTAAGATATAGAGTAAAGAAAGAAATGTTTGGACAGACAGGTGTGGCTCCACTGAAATGTAGCATTTAACCATAAACCAGTGTTATTTTAGAATATTTGAGATACTATTATAGTTTTCTTTTTAGACTTTAACACATTTTTATTTTTTTTATTTTTCTGTTTTAATTTTAGCTGAAGGTTTTGTGGGTTTTTCCGTCTTTAGTTTTAAAGCCCTAAATGCATTCATGACTTTACAATGAGCATCTGTTGAGCAATATGTTGACAATTAAGAGAGGCAACTGTACAAAAATAGAAATGTATGGATATCATTGTTTTATATATATATATATATATATATATATATAATATAAACTATAGTGTGTCTGATTAGTAACTTCTCATTAATGATAAATGCGCAAAATGTTTAGTTTTGAATGTTACCATGTTTTTATCATGCTATTACTTAATTATTTACCCCTTTTCTATATAAAATAATATTGAGAAATTCTTTTAAATTTGAACAAATTTATGAACATTTGTAACATTTTTTGGGTTCACTGGTTTTCTTCATCGAAAACCAGTGAAATGCAATAAAATATATTTATCAATATTTCTTAGAAATTATGTTTGAATTTATCATTATATGAAATGTATGAGCATATATGAGAATACCAGTATGAATTACATTGACTTGGATTTAATTAAATAACTTTGAACTCATAACTGCTCAAAAACGGTCTACATTTATGAAAGCTACACATTCTTTTTTATAAAAAGAAAATTTGATTTATTTTAACTTCAGAAATGATTGAGTGCAAGCATGTTCATAAACAAATTGCATTTCCGATGGGAAGGAAAAAATGTGCGTGAGTGTAGAAAAGAGGCTAAATGTATTTTACAGAAGTAATTTTTCAGAAGTAAATCTTCTAATAGATGTAAAAAATAAATAAAATAAATCAGCATCATTTCATGTGTACTTTCGAATCAAACCAGACCTGAACGGAAAAATAACTATTTAGTTTTAAATGGTTATATCTTACATTTTTATATTTAAAAAAAAAATCTGAAACAATAAATGTGTATTTTGACAGTCTTAACACATTTCATTTTTTCAGTTTCATTTTCGACTAAAACTATTGATTTTCTTTTCCTCTTCTGGGTCAAAACGGATGAATGCATTAGGAGGGTCAAGAGTGTAATGCAATGTATACATTTTAAGTGCTTAAGTGTATACATACTGTCTGGTGAGATTGTATATAACTGTTCTGTCTCCTTGAAGGAGAAGAGCTCTCTGAAGTCCCGTCTAGCCAACGAGCAAGTGAACGTGGAGGTGGACGCAGCCCAGGGCCCAGACCTGGGAGCCATCATGGCAGAGCTGAGGGTGCAGTACGAGAGCATCGCACGGAAGAACAAAGAGGACACTGAGATGTGGTATCTGAAGAAGGTCAGTGTACAATCCACAGCCAGCACACCCTGATCATCTATTTATAGACTGATGATTTCACTGCAAACACAGGTGTGTTTGAGCGAATATGTGTTCTGTAACACAATAAGCACGTGTGGTGGGTTTATATGTGACAGCTGGAGGCCGTGCAGTCGGAGGTGAAGGAGAGTAACGAGGCTCTGCGATGTGCTCAGAGTGAGCTCAATGAAAGACGACGCTTCATGCAGGCGCTAGAGGTGGAACTGGACAGTCTGCGCAAACAGGTGATGTGAAGTTAAGAGCCTATTACATGCCAGTGTTTGATTTCAGAACACCGGCGGCGAACACATTGTGGATAGTTGCATCCCCATAATTTCCAGGTACAAAGTGTCCCCCATTTTATTTTTTCATAAAGTTTCCAGTTGTTTGGCTCGTCATGCTGCAAAACCTGTGTGTGTGCCCATGTTTATTTTACATTGTGGGGACCAAATGTCCTCATAAGGATAGTAAAACCTGAGATTACCTACATTGCGGGAACCAGCCAGCTTTCCCTACTTTTCAAAAGGCTTATAAATCATACAGGATGAGTTTTTTGAGAAAGTAAAAATGCAGAATGTTTCCTGTGATGGGTAGGTTTAGGGGCAGGGGCAGAAAGCTAACCCTGTAGGGGGATAGAAAATACAGTTTGTACGATATAAAAACCATTACGCCTATGGAGAGTCCCCACAAAGATAGTGAACCAGACGTGTGTGTGTGTGTGTGTGTGTGTGTGTGTGTGTGTGTGTGTGTGTGTGTGTGTGTGTGTGTGTGTGTGTGTGTGTGTGTGTGAGACCCTGGACCCCAAAACCAGTTATAAGGGTCCATTTTTTTTAAAACTAATTTATATATCATCTGAAAGCTGAATAAATAAATCCTAATTACGATAGGATATGAATAGGAATATTAGGAATAAATGAATAGGAGGAATATTTGGCCGATATACAAGTATTTAAAAATCTGGAATCTGAGGGTGCAAAAAAATCTAAATATTGAGAAAATTGCCTTTAAAGTTGTCCAAATTTATTCCTTTGCAATGCATATTATTTATATTTTTAATATACAGTACTGTGCAAAGGTTTTAGGCACGTTAGTATTTTCACCTCCCAAAAATGTTTTTATACCAGTTATTGATATATTTTGCAATAGTTTGTCAGTAGGTAATATCAGTTTACATGTTTAAACATTTGTCTTGCCATTAATTGTAATAATCCATTCTAGTGAGATTTTTGTATGCAGAAGGAGTCTGACAACAGCTGATCTACACGGCGATCTAATCTCACAATCATCGAGTCTGTCTGTGAAAAAAAAGACAAAATCCACAAGAAGTGTGACAACATCTTCAAGATGCTTGAAGAAACCCTCCTGCAAAGCTCCCTGAAAAACTTGAGCAAGTGTACCAGGACGAAAGTGGTTTTAAACGCAAAGGGTGGTCACACCAAACACTGATTTAATTTAGTTATTAAGAGTTATTTCACAAACAAAATCTATTTATGACATTATTTTTGAAAGCATTCTCACTTTACAGCCTTTCTAAACAAGTGTCTAAAACTGTCCACAGTACTGTAGCTTTGCAGGAGGGTTTCTTCAAGCATCTTGGAGGTATTGTCTAAGTTTTTTCAGTTTCTTCATGTAATCACAGACGGACTCGATGATGGTGAGATTAGATCTCCGTGTGGATCAAACAGCTGTTGTCAGACTCCTTCTGCATACAAAAATCTCACTGGAATGGAAAATTAATGGCAAAATAAACTGATATTGACACTAGTGCAAAATATATAAATAACTGGCTTAAAAGACTTAAAAATTAAAAAAATTAAAAAAATTAAATGATTGACTTTTACATTATCATATTAAATCAAATTGTTAAAATATTATCTGGACAATATTTACTTTTTATTAGTCAGTGTATCTGTATTTGAGATTAAAGGAACACTAGAGTTAAACAGTTGAGTTTTATCATTTTTGAATCCTTTCAGCTGATCTCCAGATCTGGCGGTAGAACTACATTGTGTACTAAGGCCGACGGAAAAAAGTTGCCATTTTCTAAATGGATAAACTTGCTGCCCACATGGGGTCCATTAACTCTAGGCTGAAAATCCCAACGAAATGTAATGAAGAAATTGTTTTTTGAAGGAGAGTTTTTTGAATATTTTTCCCAGATCTGCATTCCCTGGGAATAAGAAAAACATTGTCCCTAGAATATTCAGTATTTTTGAGAACATTTTATGTACAAATAAACAACAACGTTTCCAGAAAAATTGTTCATTGGAAATATTTAAATTACTGCTTTTCCAAATCTGTGGTTATAGGTCAAATATGTCAGTGAGCTGTTTGAGGCATCTTGCAGTGTTTTTCTTTTGACCTTTTTTGGATTTTTTCTAACTAGATCTGCAATCATTTAGTCATATTTTGTTAACAAACAATATCCAGAGAATGTGTCAAGGTTAGCTGTTCAGCACAGGAAACCACAGTCCCCTCCATCTGCTGTTCTTCCTCATGCAAACAATGTTTACTCCTGTGTAATAAATCACTCTGTAATACACGATGACAGTCTAAAAACACCTGGACAGGTGATAAAGACCTTTCAGCAGGTTGTTCAAATAGTTGACATATACTAGTTATAGATCCGGCAGAGACAGGGCAGTTATTTCCTAAAACATTAAATGGATTATCACAGTCTCAAGTACACACACGCCCCCAACAAACGCTCACTCACAACGTGGCAATGACCAAACAAATGCTAACTCCTCCACACACACACCGTGATAATAAACCAAAACTAATAATACACACCACTGCACTACAAAGACACACTTATCCAACAATAAATGAACAAACAATCAAATGAGAAAAGTTACAAACACTTAAAGAGTAGTTGTCTATCAGTCAATCGATGCTTCATGTTTTGGCTCCCCTCAGGTTGGTGTTCTTGAGGGAAACCTCGGAGAGACGAACCAGAAGTACACGCTTGAGATTGAGCGTCTTCAGAGCACACTTGCACAGCTGGAGGACGAACTCTCACAGCTGCGCCTGGACATGCAAAGAATCAAAACTGATTACGAGCAGTTACTACGTATCAAACAGAATCTGGAGCTGGAGATTGCCACCTACCGAAGGCTGCTGGATGGAGAGGAAGTGTAAGAACTGAGAGAGGGTTCTCAAAGCTGAAAAATGTTGTTTTCCATTGACAGATGAAGCCTCGCTGACATGTCAAATTAGATGTGACATTTGTTTCTTTTTTGTTTTTCAGGATAAAAGAGATGCCCACTCCTAAAAGTAAGTGTGAATGGATATTTCTATATAGACTAAGTCTCAAGATATATTCAGTTTTATTTAAAAATGTTGATGCTTTTCTCGAGCAGGGGTTTTGTTAAATCCACCTCTACCCTCTTAAAATGTAATACTTTTGTCCTACTATCTGAAATAACTATATCATAATTTTGTCATAGCTTTTAAAGGCACAATTTTTAGATTAAAATATGCAAAAACCATGTTATATATTTAGTTGACCTGTGACAAGTTTCCAACAGTTTAAATCCAGAGAAAGCAATTTTATAATATAACGGCCAGTGTCTCCATCAATGACGCCATTTCATCATGCATTATTAGATCAGTTTTTTAGAATTCAGCAAAGCTGTGGAATTTTAACATGTCCGTTTTTAAATGTTAAAAGTAATTTTAATTCATACAAATTATGTTTCAACTGCATGGTGGAATTGGCAGATGTTCCCTTTATCGAGGGAACTCAACACTGCGTCGTCGAGTGACGACACTCTGGGAACGCCCCCAGCGTGACGGCTCTGAAGTATGAATGAAATCAGTCACCAATCCGATTGGTGCAACGTCCTACGTAGTAGGCGACGGCGTAAGCGGAAGCTATAAGAAGGCGCCGCCCCAAACGAAAGACAGTCTTTGCTCTTCAGCGAGGCGCTCTGTGTGATATTGTATGTCTGTCACCGCATTAAAACAAGCGGGCTGATTAGGAGGTGTGTGCACCCGTGCCCGCGCTTCATTTCGGGCTCGGACACACACCGGCTGTGTGTATAGTGTCTCGGGGCGCAGCACGCTCGGGCAGCGCTTGAGGGTGCCGCCTGCAGCGGGAAGCTGCCGCTCCGGGTGCTGCGCTCACGGCTGGCCGTGTCTAAGGAGAGCGGCCGGGCTCGCAAGCCCCAGGGATCCGGTCCCGCGTCTGTTGAGGCAGCGCGGCGGCGTAGATCATGGGGCTCACAACTGGGTCTCGCGACGGGAGGCGGGCATGCGGAGGCATCTTCCCAATCCTCGTCCGATGATTCAGACGCTCTTCCGCCTCGTGAGGAAGCCCGCGCTGCGGCTTCTTCCTCCGAGGCGGAGAACCCGATGCTCGAGCCGTCTGATTCTGAGGAATCGGACGCGCACAGCATTGAGGCTGTCGAAGCGTTAAGCCAGTAAATACGCTACTTCATTCATAAAATAAAGGCGCGCCGGCAGCTCTCGAGGGGGTTGTCTGTAGCTGGCCAATGTTCTCATTTCTCGTGTGGAAACCCACGCTGTGGCTTTTTCCCCCGGGATGGAGAATTAGATGCTTGAGCGGTCCGATTCCGAGGAATTAGACGTGCTCAGTATCGAGGTAGCGAAGTAGAATGAGAGCTTGTGCTTCATAATGCAAGGCTTAATCGCGCGTTGCCGAGGCAGCGCGTAGATTACGGTCTGTAATATTAGTGAACACACGCCATCGGTGCACATGTGATACTGTTTGGCGCGAGTGCAGTCAGCTCCTGAGGGTGCTGGCTGTGTTTGTTGAGTATCTCGCAGCGTACAGCCGTGCGTTTCGAGTGTTTCAGCCTCGCGCCTGTGGTCTTTCATCTCGAGGGATGAAAGCCAAATATGTTGTAACGAGTCGAATCTCGCGTTGCTGAGGCAGCGTGTAGATGGCGATTCGTTAAATACATGTTTAAACAGTATCGTCTGGGAATTATGGCTGTATTAATTCTGAGGAATTATAATTAAACATTATCTGACTTTGAGGAGTTGGGTATGTTTATTCAGCCTATTATTCAGACCATGTGCACCTGAGGGATGATTAGGGGCATTTAATTCTGAGGAATTAAATGGGATTTATCTAACTTTGAGGAGTTAGATTATCAGCCTATCATCCAATTGTGTTCACTGGGCTTTTTATAGCCCCTCTCCTGGGGAGCGATCGAGGTCGCCTCCCCTGTGGAGCTTTCTGGAAGTCGATGCTTGCGGTCCGCCGTCTACACGCTCTGACCACATTGACTTCCAGCGAACGCATGCTGCTCTAGCCGCCTCTAGAAAGACTGCAGCTGGGCAGCGAACGTGTTCGCGCACCGAAAATCCTCCCCGACTAAGCCCTGCAGGGTGGCCCTTCAGGGGGTCGGGCAGGAGGCGCGGTGGGTACCAGAGACCAGCCTTGAGAGGCTGGTTCCCCTAGTCGAATATCGCGGCGCATAGTTATGCTCCCGAATATATCTACTTGGGCCCTGTGTACCGTGGGCAGAGGGTACAGACCGCAGTTCAGTGTTCCAACACCGAATTCTTCGGTGTGGTCTGGACTGGGGTGTACCCAGCCCAGTGGCCTGCGGGCCAGCCCCCTCTCCCGGGGAGCGATCGAGGTCGCCTCCCCTGTGGAGTTTTCTGGAAGTCGATGCTGCGATCCGCCGTCTACGACGCTCGGGCCACATCGATTTCCAGCGGACGCATGCTGCTCCAGCTGCCTCTAGAAAGACTTGCAGCGGGGCAGCGACTGCGTTCGCACACCGAAAATCCTTCCCGACTAAGCTCTGCCGGGTGGCCGCTTCAGGGGGTCGGGCAGGGGGTTCGGTGGGTACCAGAGACTAACCCCGAGAGGTTGGTTCCCCTAGTGGAATATCTCGGCGCATGGCTATGCCTCCCGAATATTTCTGCTGGGGCCCTGTGTACAGTGGGAAGGGGGTACAGATTACAGTTCAGAGCTCCACCACCGAAGTTCAGCGGTGTGGTCTGGACCGTGGTCCCCCCGGCCCAGAGGCAGGTTATGGAACAAGAAGTGCAGTCTCTGCTGGTCAAGGAGGCGATAGAGAAGGTCCCTCCGCCAGACAGGGAGTCGGGCTTTTACAGCCGCTATTTCATTGTTCCCATAAAGGGTGGGGGCTTACGTCCAATATTAGATCTGAGGTACTTGAATCGGTCTCTGAGGAGATTCAGGTTTAAGATGCTCACAATTCAAATGACCGTGAGCTGATCCAGTTCGAGGACTGGTTCGTCACGATAGATCTAAAGGACGCATACTTCATGTCTCCATCCTTCCTGCCCACAGGAAGTTCCTGAGGTTCGCTTTCGGGGGCGAAGCGTACCAATATCGGGTGCTTCCTTTCGGCCTAGCTCTTTCCCCTCGCGCGAGATGGCGATTCGGCATCGAGATGTCGTTTTAGCCCATCCCAGGTGCTTGGGGCTGAGACTGAACACAGCCAAGAGCGTGTTAACACCCGCCCAGAGGACCATGTTCCTCGGTGTAGTATGGGGCTCAACCTCGATGCGAGCGAGCATGTCTCCCGCACGGGTGGGTTCCATACTGGCGGAGGTCTCAGGAATGAAGCTAGGCCACAGCCGCACTGTGAAGCAGTTTCAGAGACTGCTGGGACTCAGGGTAGCAGCGTCCAATGTGGTTCCGTTCGGCCTGCTATACATGAGGCCCCTCCAGTGGTGGCTAGGGACCAAGGGGTTCTCCTCGAGGGGAAAACTTTTCCGTATGATCAGGGTAACGCGCAGATGCCTTCGTTCCCTCGTCATATGGAGAAATCCGAGGTTCCTGTCCCAAGGGCCAGTGTTAGGAGCGTTATGTTGCAGGAAGATCCTTTCAACAGACGCCTCCCTCACGGGCTGGGGCGCGGTCATGGAAGGCCGGTTTACGAGAGGTCTGTGGGGGCCCCAGCATTCCTCCTGGCACATAAATTGCCTGGAGATGTTGGTGGTTTAGAAAGCTCTGAGGAGCTTTCAACCCGGACCTCCACGGCTACCATGTCCTGATACGATCCGACAACATGTCGGTAGTGTCGTGTCTAAATCACCAGGGGGGTCTGAGGTCGCGCCCACCATGCAGGTTGGCGCATCAGATCCTCCTGTGGTCCCAGGGGAAACTGTCGTCTCTCAGAGCGATGTACGTCCCAGGGGACCAGAACCAGGGAGCAGATGTCCTGTCGAGGCAGGGGCTGAGGCCCGGGGAGTGGCGGCTCCACCCGGAGGTGGTGGAGGCCATATGCGAGAGGTTCAGCCCGGTGGAAGTGGATCTGTTTGCATCTCTAGAAACGACCCACTGCCCGCTGTGGTTCGCCCTCAGGCTCCGGCCCCGCTGGGGCTGGATGCCATGACACAGACGTGGCCGAGGCGGCGTCTGTACGCATTTCCCCCGATCGTTCTGCTCCCGGGAGTTCTAGAGCGAGTCCGCCGGGAGGGCATCAGCCTCCTATTAGTGGCACCCCGGTGGCCGTTCCGAGTTTGGTTCTCCGACATTGTGGCGGCCCCCCCATGGCAGGTCCCTCTGAGGAGGGATCTGCTGTCTCAGGCAGGGGGAATGATAAATTCCACCCCAGGCCAGAGCTGTGGGATCTCTGGGTCTGGCCCTTGAGGGGGCACAGTACCCAGGGAATGGCCTGCCACAATAGGTCGTAGAGACCATTCTCAGCTCTAGGGCTCCCTCTACGAGGAGACTGTATAGCCTTAAGTGGTATGTCTTCACTAGCTGGTGTAGAGAACGGGGGGGGGGGGGGGGTGAACCCAGTTAACTGTGCAGTTGCCTCAGTGCTGGAGTTCCTCCAGCACCGTTCCTCCGCCGGTTTGACCCCATCCACCTGAAGGTGTATGTGGTTGCCATAGGGGCTTTCCACTCGCCTTTAGAAGGGGGCCCGCTGGGCAGACACCACTTGGTAGTACGGTTCCTCTGTGGGGCTAGGAGGTTGAGGCCTGCGGCTTATCCCAGAGTCCCAGCTAAAGGGGACCTGGTAGTGGCTCTCGAAGGGCTGGTTGAGGCCCCCTTCGAACCATTAGAGTCGGCTGAGGCGAGAAATCTGACCCTCAAGGTAGCTTTTCTCCTCGCTATCACTTCTCTGAGGAGAGTGGGGGACCTTCAGGCCTTGGCGGTAACGCCAACTTGCTTGGAGTTTGCCCTTGGCGGGGTGAAAGCTATCTTGTACCCCAGACCGGGCTACGTTCCCAGGGTCCCATCTACGGGGATGGGGTCGGTGTTTCTTCAGGCATTTCATCCTCCGCCTCACGCGACGGCAGAGGAAGCTAGGCTGCACCTGCTCTGCCCTGTCAGGGCATTGAGATTTTATTTGGACAGGTCAGCTCATTGGAGGAAGTTGGACCAGCTTTTGGTGTGCTTGGCCCCCCTAAGAAAGGGTTGCCTGCGGCGAGACAGACTATTAGTAACTGGATCGTGCAGGCTATAGCCACGGCTTATCGGGTGCGCAATCTGCCTTCACCCATAGCCGTGAGGGCTCACTCTACGAGGGGCTTGGCCTCCTCGGTGGCCCTCCTTTCGGGAGCCTCACTTATTGAGATTTGTGAGGCGGCAGGATGGGCTAATCCACACACCTTTATAAGATTTTATAAGCTGGACCTCCCGGCTACGCTGGGTGCTAGAGTGCTTGCGTCCTGAGTGTGCCTGGTTTCCAGCTTCACACCAGGACGTGCGTGTCTCGGTGTGGCATAGTGGGTATTGACGTTCCCAGAGTGTCGTCACTCGACGACGCAGTGTTGAGTTCCCTCGATAAAGGGAACGTCTCGGGTTACTATTGTAACCCTTGTTCCCTGAGAGGGAACGAGACACTGCGTCTCGTCGCCACACCTACACGTAGAGCGCTCGCTTCATCGCAAAGGCTGTCTTTCGTTTGGGGCGGCGCCTTCTTATAGCTTCCGCTTACGCCGTCGCCTACTACGTAGGACGTTGCACCAATCGGATTGGTGACTGATTTCATTCATACTTCAGAGCCGTCACGCTGGGGGCGTTCCCAGAGTGTCGTCACTCGACGACGCAGTGTCTCGTTCCCTCTCAGGGAACAAGGGTTACAATAGTAACCCGAGACGTTTCCTTGGGCATCAAGTGCTGCGACAGCGTGTAAAAGCGTTTTTGAGAATAAATATGCAGCTATAAAGTATGTGGGTGATTTTTGAATTTATATTTCATGTTGATATTTAATGGTTACACACTTAAAACTGACCAATGTATAGAGCAATGGCAAGGAAAACTATTGCACTCCAAGAACCCCTTGTGGTCGCTCGCCTTGTGGAGCATTTCCGTGTTGTGCCTTGTTTTCGTTGTGTTGTGGCGATTTCGTTGTGCTGTGGTTTAAAGGTAGGGTAGGTAAGACAGCTCATTATTTCCATTCACTCCACCTTCTCCCTTCTGGGCTCTTTCCAAAGTTACGCCCCCAAAACACATGAACGCTTCATCGACCAATCAGCTGGAAGACGCATTATTTACCGGAGAGGAGCGGTGTGCATGTAGTGACATCATGTCAGAATCACATGTAATAAAAAATCTAACTTTATCCGTATGAATATAAACAAATAAGATGTCTTTTAGTACTCACTATCAAGCTAGAATATCGATAAAGTTTAAAATATATTTTTGTTTAATTCAGCAACGAGCTAGTTATATTTATAAGGCAAAGCTAAAAACGGGTAGCATTGATAATTTTTTCCCCCCAATAACATCAGTTATATTGTGAAGATGAATTTCGTGTACGATTCATAACATATACTGTGTTTTGCATGTAAGGGTTTCCATGATGAAAGCATTGTTGATTAGTAGTAGCTAAAGCTAACTTAGTTCTAAAAAAGTTCCTGGATGTGGTGTACTAGCTTTTACACATGCATTTTGTTATCTAAAGTTACATTTTGCGAAATTCAACATGACAGCAATCAACTTGAGCTAAACATATTGAGTATTTATCATCTCTACTAATGGCTAAGTGAATAATATTGTAACTTTATGCTAAGTAATGTTATGTTATGCTATATTAGGCAGCTACGTGTGCTCTTGATACATGCTTCATAAAAACATAAACCGAAAAAATTTATAATCAAAATGAAAGATTACCTGTCCAGCAGAAATACAGCCATCAATGAGTCGTTTTTCAGCCCCTTGAGGCCCCTCAGTTCGCCATCGTTGGAAAGCCACACTGATATTTACTCGCATTTGATTTCTTTGTTTATCCAAAGACTTTTGTGCATTGCCTTTACATGTAGGCCTTCTGTCTTCCTTTTTGCATTGTTTGCCTTCGCTGACTGCAAAACCCAGCCCTGTGCATTTTAAATGCTTTTGCTCTTCCTAGGGGTGCGCGCTAGGGGTTACACCGACTAATCGACCTTAATGCTCTGTCATGACGCTTTAAGCTTGACGTCGACTAGTCGCTGGCCTACAGAGGGCGCAACAGGATAAACAATTTCCTGACATGCAGGCTCTGTTTTGAACAGTTAAAGGTGCACTATGTAGTATTTTTGCAGTAAAATATCCAAAAACCACTAGGCCGGTGTTATATATTTTTTCAGTTGAGTACCTACAATATCCCAGAAGTTTCCAACTATTTGTAAATTGTGAGAAAATTGCTATTTTAACTAAGGACAGGGACGTTTCAGCATTGCATTTGAGGGAGTCGCCTGTCAATTGCGTCATATCTGCGTTACCCTGGGTTTCGGCTTTTATTTGGCAGGAGCGCTTTATTCTTAGCAGTGTGAACAAGTGAAAGCACGGAGTAAAGTCATAACATCGTTTTAAACACACTTAAATGTATCTAATATGATAAACAGAGCTACATTACCTCAAAATCATAACCGGAAGAGCGGATCTGTGCAGGCGAACAGCGACTGTGTCCCGTCCCGTCATAATAAAAGTCCCGGTATTCGTTTAACAATCGCTCCAGCAGCTGTGCTCAGGTCCATAACACTCGGTCCTGCTCTGCTTTAGACTACAGTAACGTTAATAACCGCATGCATGAACGTGATTTCTGCCCGAGTCCTATTTTCCACCGGCTGTGATGAGAAGACCACATCTCCCAAGATGCTGCGCTCACACTTTGCGTCATCAAACTACGATTTGTTTTGAATAGGCACCCTCCAGTGGACGGAAAGCTGCATAAAAATGACAAATAAATGCATACTTCGAGAGCTCTCAACAAGACATGTTTGATTATACCATCTGGATCCTCAAAATTGATCAGGAGAATGCAGGCTTATTGTACACGTAAGTTTTTCATCGCGCTAAACTAATGCTGCATTGGAACACACACACACACATAGCCGATCGCACATCACGTGGAGATCGCGTGCCTGACAAAACCATTCAGTAGCAGAAATCTATCAACACTGTTCTGTGATCTATCAGTAAAAAAGCTTAGAAACTGAAAAGTTCTAGCATATATTTCTTGATAACTAAAACTCACAGCTTCACTATTAGTAGAGAGACGCTGCAGGCAGAATTAATTCACACGCAATCACTCACTAATGCACTAAATATACATTTAATCTTTGTGCTACTTATCTGTATCTTATTCAGAAAGAGCAGAAATCTGTGAGAAATATAACGACCATAAGACAAAAGAACTGATACAAAAGCTGCTATGTAGGATTAATAACCTTATGAGCAGCGCTGTGTCATATGCCATAGTTTTCCTGGGAACAAGAAGACCCGAGTTAGAGTCTCAGCTCGAGGTTCAGTCTTATTTGTTCATTTATGACGTCATCAGCGACTAGTCGACGTCGACTCGACTTTCATCACATAAATGTCGACTTTAAAAAAATGGAAGTCGTTCAACCCTTAGTGCGCGCATGTGTGGGCAGATCCTGTAGCAAAAGCTGGTTGCCATGGTAGCGAGAGAGAGTGACAGTCGCCCAAGCCAATCACTTGTTTCTTCCCCGAATGAAAATAATGAGCAGTGTTTATTGCAGATTAAAAAGTCTAGAGTCATTCGATTTTTATACTTTATTTTTTAGAGTACTTACATTTTAATTATGTTTTGACATACAAATTTGGACAAAAGTGTTTTAGATCATTCGTACCTACCCTACCTTTAATTTAGTATTGCTGCACTACTGGGCCACCATACCCACCCACTCAACACACTCAAATGTATTTAGTAGGGTTATTTTTATTTTAATCATGTGAAACAGCTATTACCAAACTTAAAGAGCAGAAGTGATTGACTGCAGTGCAAAATAAAAGCTTCGCTGGCCTCGGTGTATCTACACTCATCAACGGCGTCATCAATCTACGCCTTTTTTGTTTTGAATAAGGGACCTCTAGTGGCGAAAATTAAATATTGCGCCTTTAAATAAGTAAAAACAATGAAACAACACTGTTGTACATTCAGGAAACTGTCAACTATACAGTATAATGAAGGGATATTTTAACGTAAAATGTCAAGTTGAGTCCAATTGTGTCATTATGTTTAATTTAATAACAAATATTTTACTATATAACTGTTCCTGGCTTAATGGTTTGATAGCCTATATAACTTATTTGGCTTAATATAGTAAATTACATTTTAGATATTTGCATTTTCAAGTGTTTTGACAATTATTGTACTGTTTAAATTTTGCTGAAAGGATGTTTTAT